>NW_024096455.1:0-187172 GCF_016545825.1 Eucalyptus grandis
GTAGTTTAAGGTGTTACCTACAACTTTTATGAAGACATCGAAGTGAGATCTCCAACAGAAATCAACATGCAGTCAAGAAATCAACAAGAGATCAGTGAAGATTTCGCAGATCTAGGGTCTCCGTATGATAGAACTTTTGACCCCTCAAATATCCATCGTTTTCTACGAAATTTCAGTATGTAATACTACAATATGTTAGCTTCAACTTTCATGAAGACACCGAAGCCAAAATCGGACTCCAAACACACATGCAAGCTCGAACAAGCTACTGACTTCCACAAACCGAACAAGAACAGTCACACGGCTTGAAAACAACCAACCCTTACCTCGGTTGTTCGCACTTGAAACACCTAAAATCTAACATGCAACCACCGAAACAAACATGCAAGAGAAGTTAAGGACTCCACTTGCCTCTAAGATGGACAAGCGACGACGAACGGCGGCGGGACACGGCGAACGGGCGGCTCCCTCCTTCCTCTTCCTCTCGGCCTCTCCCTCTTTCTCTCGAAATCTCTCTCTCTCTCGCACTCTCTTTGGGACGAACACAATGGCTAACCGGCCATCTTCTCTCTCTCCTCATCCCTCTTATACTCCCCTAATCCCATCATTTGTAATGATTACAAGCCTTTCAAATGGACCAATGCATGCTCTTGCCATTTGCCACTTGTCTTATTGGTTTTTCTTCTTTTATTTGGTTTGGGCTTGGGCTTAGGCCCATCCGGCCACTCCCCTTGGGCTGGTCGAATTCTCTTCTTGGGCTCTAATGGGCCGACTAGCTTGGCCCACCAAGCTTTAGGCTAATGGGTCCAAGGCCCATTCGAATTTTAACCCTCTTTTTCCTTCTTTTTTTAAATTCCTTCTATAAATATTTCTAAATTTCAATTTTCAATCTTGGCCAAAGTCTTAGGATATTTTTGCTCATTGAAATTTAATCATATGGCCAAGCATAGATTATTAATCTATTAAATTTAAATTTCCACAATCACAAGCACAAATCATCAAATTAAAAGACTAATGGCTAAAACATAAGCCATAGAAATTTAACACCTAATTAGAGACTTTAAACACCTTAAGGCTTGGCTTTGAATTTCTGGGATGCCACATCTTATCCAGTGATATCTAACATCAATACGTTTCGATTTAGAATGCAAAGATGAATTCTTACAAAGTAAAATTTCTGAAGGATCTTCTCGATATATTTCTTTTACGACAAAAATAACTTCTTAGCATCTCTGTCTCAGGTAATTCTAATGCGAATAATCTACTTCGTCGAGCCCAAGTCTTTCATGGCAAAAGACTTGCTTAACTGTTTTTTCAATAACTCAATTCTTGTAACATTCCTGCCAACAATCAACATATCATCAACATAAAGCAAGAGAATAATAAAGTCATCATCAGAATATTTTTGGACAAACACACAGTTATCCGAAGAAGTCTCTTATAGCCCTGTTCTATCATACCTGACGTAAATTTTTTGTACCACTACCCCGATGCTTGTTTTAGACCATTTCTTCAATTTGTACCCATAATTCTCTTTCCCTTTCACTTTAAAACCCTCAAGTTATTCCATGTATATTTCTTCCTCCAAGTCACCATGTAGGAAGGCTGTTTTGACATCTATTTGCTTAATTTCCAAATCTAGGGTAGCTGTCAAGCCTAGTACCACACGAATAGAAGACATTTTCACTACCGGAGAAAATATATCTTCAAAATCAATACCCTTCCTCTAACCGAACCCCTTAACAACCAATCTAGCTTTGTACCGAGGCGCGGACCCCTAAAGTGCCATAACTTGATAGAAATGGACACTTAAATGCTATAACTTACGAAATGTATACTTAAGTGCCAACATCGGAGTAAAATGGATCACTTGAGTGCCAATTCAGCCAAAATGCTGACGTGTCAATTTTACGGCGAAGCATGCGCAAACAGCGTCGTTTTGATGCGACGTGGTAAAAATTTAATATAAAAATTAATTAAATCAAATTTAAAATTAAATTTATTTAAGACATTTAAAAAAATTAAAAAGAATTTAAAAAAAAGGTTGTGGCTAAGGGCTGAGGTCGGCGAGGGTCGAGGGTCGCGGCCCTTGCCCGAGCCGGCGACCGAGGAGGAAGGAGGAGGAAGGAAAAAGGGGGCGGAAGAAGGAGGAGGGAGGTAGCCGGCGGTCGAGGAGGAAGGAGGAGGAAGGAAAAAACGGGGGGGGGGAGGGAGGGGAGGAGGAGGGAGGTAGCCGGCAACGAGGGGCTGGGGCCGCCGAGCCCTGGCCGAACCTCCCCCACCTTTCGGCGGCGACGGGGAGGCAGCGGCGGCAAGGGCTTAACCCTCAACCGCCGGCTGCCTTCCTCCTCCCTTTTTTTTTTTTAAAATAATAAATATAAATTATATTTTTATTTTTGTTTTAAATTTAATTTAATTAATTTTTATATTATATTAAAATTCAAATTATGCCAAAACGACGTCGTTTTAGCTGATTTAAGGTCTCTATATTGGCCAACACCCGAAACGACGTTGTTTGGGGTGAATTTGAGCTGGCTCAGCTCTCCGGCGAGCCACCTCAGCGAGAAATATTAATATTTTAATTCCACGTAGGATTTCCAGCCGGCTTTGCCGGAGGTGGCACTCAAGTGTCCCACTTTTCTTAAAATGTGGCACTTAAGTGTACTTTTCGTAAGTTATGGCACTTAAGTGTCCCTTTGTGTCAAGTTATGGCACTTGAAAAGATATTTTGCCCTTCAAAATCAATACCCTTTCTCTAACCGAACCCCTTAACAACCAATCTAGCTTTGTACCGTGATTGTGAAGTATGTTCATCTTGCTTCAACCTATATACCCACTTGTTCTTGAAAGCTCTTTTACCTTTAGGTAACTTCACCAACTCAAAAATATGATTATCATAAAGTGACTGCATCTCATCTCGCATAGCATCAAACCAATTACTTTTGTATTCATCTTCTATTGCTTTTGCATAGCACTCTGGTTCACCTGCATAAGTCAATAATACATACTCATCTTCAGAATACCTGGTGGAAGGTCGTCAGTCTCTAATGAATCTCCGGACTGGAACATCCAGTGGAACATCTAATTGAGCCTCTGTTGAGGAATAATATTATATGTTTCAACATGTTCAGGAACATGGGCGTTATTTGGAACATTGACTTCTTGTTGCTCTTCATCAACCTGTGTAGGAATATTTGTAAGAGGAACTGGATCCATATCAACCAAATTATCACTAACCTGTGGTGCTGAAATCATATCAGCTTTCTCAATATCCTCTATTGTTTGATCTTCCATAAAACAACGTCTCTGCTTCTTACAATTTTCTTTTCAACCGGATCATAAAATTTGTAGCCAAGCATATCCTGTCCATAATCAATAAACATGCATTGTCGTGTTTTCACATCAAGTTTAGACCTCTCATCTTTGGGAATATGCACAAATGCTTTGCACCCAAAGACAAGCAAATAATCATAAGAAATATCTTTGCCTGTCCAAACTCTATTAGGAACACCAAACTCTAAAGGAACGCATGGAGTAAGATTTAATACATGCACAACTGTACTTAAAGCCTCACCCCAAAAGGATCCAGGTAGGTTTGACTGTGAAAGTAAGCATCTTACCCTTTCAACCAATGTTCTGTTCATTCTCTTAGCTAAGCCATTTAACTGAGGCGTTTTGGGATGTGTCTTTTGATGTCGAATACCTTGTTGTCTGCAATATTCATCAAAAGGTCTAATGTACTCTCCCCCATTATCAGTTCTAATGCATTTCAATTTCTTTCCAGTCTGTCTCTCAACTGAAGCCTGAAATTGCTTAAAAGTGTCTAATACTTGATCTTTAGTTTTCAAGGTATGAATTCAAATTTTCCTTTAAAAATCATCTATGAAGGTAACAAAATAAAGAGAGCCACCAAGTGATTTTTTTTTCATAGGACTACAAACATCAAAATGCACTAAATCCAGTATACCTAACTTTCTTGAAGGAGGGGAGCTTTTAAATGTAACTCTATTATGTTTTCCTGCTAAATAGTGAGCACACTTCTTTAGTGCCGAACTTTTCAATTCTGAAATGAGCTTCTTCTTGGCTAATATTGACAAACCCTTCTCACTAATGTGACTGAGCCTCTTATGCCATAACCCAGCTACAACTTCGCTGTCTACTGCATTAATTTTGTTTGTGGACAACTTTGCTTGCATATTGTACAACAAAGAATATTTTTCACTTCTAGCCACAACAAGAGAACCTTTGGTGAGCTTCCATTGACCATTAATGAAGGTGCTACAATACCCCTCATCATCCAACTTGCTTGTAGAAATCAAATTCAAGCAGATATCAGGTATATGTTTAACATTATTCAATACTAACCTTGTGCCATTGCTGGTTTGTACGCACACATCACTGATGCCTACAACTTGAGCTAGCCCATTGTTTCCCATCTTCACTGATCCGAAGTCACCTGACCTGTATGATGTAAAGAAATTCCTATGAGACGTAGCATGAATAGATGCACCACTATCAATTAACCAACTGGTCTCATGAGATACAAAATTCACCACATCACTATAAAAAATAACGAGAAAGTATTCTTTAAGTGCAGCGACACGATTGTCATCGCTGTCATTATCACTTTTTTTTCTCTTTACTTTTCTCCTTTTGTTTGTCCCTTTTTTACTAGCAACAAAACCTCTGAATATGTCCCTTCTAATGACAATAATGGCACTCAACATTAGCAAATTTATTATACTTACCACTGCTTTTATCTCGACTTTTATCTCTATTTCTCGAACCTCGAGACTCACTTCTTCTCATTTTCTCAACAACCAAGGCATCAGAATGTGAAGAGGATGATCTTTGTGTTTTCCTTCTCATCTCTTCATTCAAAATACTACTCTTGACCAAATCCATGGTAATCATACTATCCGGGGCGGTATTAGACAAAGATGTTTAGACCGTCTCCCATGAGTCAAGCAAAGTACCAAGCAACCATAGTATTTGTATCTCATCATCAAACTTGATTCCCATCGCAGCCAACCGATTTATAATTCCTTGAAAAGAATTTAAATGATCAGTCAAATGAGTACTATCTTGATATCTCAGAGCCATGATCTGTTTTATAAAAAATAACTTATTATTCCCAGTCTTTCGAGCATATAACTGTTCGAGCTTATCCCATAAACCACACGTATGTGTTTCCTCAATAATATGGTTCAAAACATTATCATCCATCCACTGCCTAATATAACCACACACTTGACGATGAAATATAGACCATTCAGCATCAGTTTTATTCTCCGGTTTCTCCTCGGCAAATACGGGCAAATAAAAATCTTTCACATATAAAAGGTCTTCCATCTTCCCTTTCTAAATATGATAATTTGAACCATTCAGTATAACCATTCTACTTGTATTTGTTTCCATTGTTTAACACAAGGCAGAAAAATCAGGTAATAACCAGATGCTCTAATACCACTCTAATGGGAAAACGGTAACAATTCGAACAATATCGAATTAACGCAGCGTAATAAAATAATCTCCCTCTTGTGTAAACCTAATAAGAATCGATATAGTAGAGTAAAATAAATATCAAGCACGTGAACATAAGACGATTTTTTTACGTGGAAAACCTCATCGATGTGAGAAGATAAAAAACCACAGGACCGGAGTTCACCCGAAAATCTTCACTATCAACAAAATTGGATGAACAATGTTCTTCTCTAGCAAATACTAGAGGTACATAGTAGCAAAGACCGCAACAATATAATTCTTGGCAATACACATGAATTTTACAAAAGATCAAGAATAAATATGACCAAAAACGCAGGTTTTGATCAATCCATGAAAAACCTGATATAGGAAGCTTCAAATGAAAATCAAACCATTCAGATTTGAGAAGATTGCGGCATGAACATGATGACAAAATTTCAGCTCAATCGGACCACGAATCGACCTCCGATGTCAGCTTGATGTAAATTAGACTTTGCCCCAACCACCAGATTTTCTACTTTCTCTTTTTCTCTTGTTACTACGTCTTTTTGTGGCTACCGCTTTAAAGATAATGAGAAACCATATTTCTCCATATAACTTATTATATGGGCTCAAGCCCTTTTTGGGCTTACAACTCATTGGGCTTCCTCCACATAGGAGTGAACCCAGCTTACACGAGTCTGTCCCTAGATCTAAAATGAGAGCAAACTTTACGAATATTAGGACGATAAAGGAGCTACAGCTTCTTTCTGGCCATGCTAAGAGATTGATTCTCGCTCTATTCATGCTGGGGGTCTTTGCTTTATTATAAAGACTCTACTACAAATGGCAGCGACCGTCAAACGCACGATTTTTGATCGCAAACCCAAACTCGCTAAAGAGCAGTTAAATGGTGCTCTCAAACTGTGACGAAACTGTTGAGTGTCGAGATGGATATGTGCTGCGTTGGCGACCAGTACAGCAGAAGAAATCCTCTTCGTCTTGTGGCTGTGGAAGGCCAGTCAGGAGTTTTGAGGAGCTAGTTCGGGAGAGGCCGAAGGAGGCACGCGATGGGGTTGTTTAACGGGGACTTCATTGTGTGAAGCATAATAACTCAAAAAAGGCTTTGAGGCTTTTCGTGCAGACTCTAGGAGATCATGACATGAAAAATTTCGATCATGTCCAAACCATGAAGAGGGGCAGATAAAGGTAGCAAATTTTGGAGTTGGGATAAATTTGGCCAAATCATTTGCCCCTTCCAAAAATATCTCTTTTCTTATCGCATTTTTATCCTTTTACAGCTTTAAATATTTGCAGAATTGCCATGAAGAGTACGTTTCATCTTAAGCATGACATTAAAAGGCTTCATCTCAAGTCTCCGTTGAATCTTGGTATCCTTGGATATAAAACACTTAGAGGGTGCTATCAGGTATAGGGTAAGAAAAAGATATTGTACCAATTGGAGATGCGAGGTGTGTTAACCACGAAAATGCAATCCCATGATCTCCATAGCTAAAACAAGAACATATATAATCGAGTAGAAAGATTGACACACCTGGTTTAAAATCCATCATTCTTGATACGGAAAAGTGACGATCCAAACATAAGTATTTCTCTTTTATTGCCTTCTATATCACTAGCTTAACAAGATGACCACTCACCCTTAGTGTCTAGTAAACACTCCATATGTGAGGATGATTTTGTGACCTTTAGCACTTTTTATAGAGTTTTTAGCTAGCATCTCATTACATACTAGGCTCAACTTAGCTCACATTAGCCAGTGTCATATTAAATTAATTAAAAAACCTTTTTTTTGTAAGGATTAATTAAAAAAAAAACCTTTTATCTCACCTTATTAGACTAATCTCATAAAATAGTAAATTACAATATCAATTAATATAACCCACATTAGAAAAACTATTATATTCTTCCACTTGAGCTGTATTAATTGAAATTATATTGCATGTGAGCACGTTGATTTAGAGATAATTCTTAATAGGCAATCCTATCCCTTAAAGTCTCAACCACCGAATTATGATGAGAACAACATGTATGCACACAGAGCCTTCCATGCTCATGAGTACTTTTAATTTTACTAATATGGATTTAATATGATAGTGTATCAATTGAATAACACCTCTCATAGAGAGTAATACCTTATGCGTTATCCCATTTGTCAGTCATCATCCTTTTAATTTAAGTGTCACAAAAGCCTGTGCCACTAAAGAATATCTCTATGGTTCCAAAGAATACACATATGTCTTATCCTTACGACTAACCTTCCTTTATATGTAATAAGACATGTGCTCAAGACTAATATCCGAATACTCCTAGCCTTTACTCAAGATTTACATAATACCTTGAGATTTTCATCAATATGTATTCAATATAATAATAATAATACATTCATAAATACTCTATTGAATGCAAAAGTTGATACGTATCAAAATGTTACTAATGTAACAAATATAGATGTAAACCTTATTAGAGCAAAAAAAAAAGAAAAGAAAAATAACTCTCACTAAATAACAGCATCACATGATATGGATCTACAATCATATCATCTGGAGAAACATACTTTACTGCAACGTCCCATTTTGTACTGTCTCATTTATGGTAAAAAACATGACCACCACGTGCTTAGGCCCCTTGAGACCTTTATTGTTATTAACAAGCAACACTGCAGGGTTATTGTCACAATACAACTATATGAGCCTATTCACAAAATAAAAAATGATTAATTCCCTAATGAGGTTTCAGAGCCAAATAGCCTAAGTAGTAGCTGAAAAGCATGCTACAAACTTCACTCGCATGATAAAAGATGATATTAATTTCCTTTTCTCACTCTTCCATAATACTACACCTTTTGCCAATATAAAGATATATAATGATGTCGACTTCATATTATCTTGACAGCCAACAAAGTCTACATCCGAATACGCCACTAGTTGTAGTTCCAGATAATGTATATAAATCAGCATATAATCTCTTGTCCTTTTTAAGTACCTTAAAATTTTCTTGGTAACAACCTAGTGGTCGTGTCCTGAATTTGAATGATATCTACCTAAAAGTCTTGTCACTAAAACGATGTTTGGTCTAATACAAATTTGAGCATACATGACACTTCCAAGTATACTAGTATAAGTTAGATCCTTTATTTGGCCTTTCTCAATATCTGAATTAAGGCATTGTAAGAGACTTAATTTATCACCCTTAATAACATAAGTAATTTCTGGCTTGCAATTCTACATATCACATATTTCTAAAATGTAATCAACATATGCCCTCTGAGACAAACCCAATATACAACGAAAACGATCCATGTGAATCTCAATGCTAAGAACAAAAGACGCCTCAACAAGGTCCTTCATATCGAAATTCTTTGACAACATCCACTTTATCTCATGCAGTAATCCAATATCATTACTTGCAAGCAAGATATCATCCACATTAAGTATCAGAAAGATAAATTCCCTCCCACTAACCTTGCAGTATATATATTAATCTTTTTTTTCAACAAATCCAAATGAAGTAATAACACAAAAAAATTTAAGTACCATCGTCTAGACGCTTGTTTGAGGTCATAAATAGTTTTTTTCAATCTATATATAAGCTTACTTGAATCATTAGCTAGAAAACTTTTGGATTACATCATATATACCTCCTCATTAAGGTTTCCATTTAGAAAACAAATTTTAACATCCATATGGTGTAACTCCATATTAAAATGAGCTACTAATGCCATAATCACTCCAAAAGAATCTTTACAAGAGAGTAGAGAAAATGATTCTTCATAATTTATTCATTCTATTTGAGTAAAACTCTTAGCTACCAATTTGGCTTGAAACTTCTCAATCTTTCCTTTGGAATCTCTTCTAATCTTATATACCCATTTGCAGTCAATGGATTTGCAACCTTCAGGCAATTCAACAAGCTCTCAAATATTATTATGCTTCATAGATTATATCTCTACTTTCATCACATCTAACTATAAAGTTGATTAAGGACAATAAACAAAATTTGTATAAGTCACTGAATCAACAATGCAACCAATATCATAGTCATGCCCTCCCAAATAGACTAAATAATCTGATGGCCTAGCTGAACATCTTTCCCTAGTCAATCTCATGAATGGAGCTACTACAACCTCATTTTGAATCTAAAGGGCTTGAAAAACATCATCGGGAGCTACTTCAACAACAGGATCCTAGGTCATAATAGGCACAATTTGTGGCGTAAAAAGGTTCACAGTCGTTTGCGTAGGAAGATATGGATCCAATAGTCCCCATTATACCGTCATCTTCAATAGTTTGTGAGTAGTTTTCTTTTTCGGCCAAATATAGAAGTTTTACTGTCTGCAATTCCACAATTTTTGTGCATCCATCCATTGGGGTTATAAAATCGATACTCCTTTAGATAATATGGGTAAGATACAAAGTAACATCAAGGAGTTTTAGAATTCAACTTACTTAATGTTGGATTATATAATTTCACTTCTACGAGACACCCCTAAATCTTAAGATGATTCAAGCTAGGTTTATATCCATTCCACAACTTAATAGGAGTCAATGGAACTGCTTTGATAGGAACGTGATTTAAAATGAAAAGCAATGTTTTCAAAGCTTCACCTCATAAAAAACCAAGTAAATTAGTCATACTAATCATACTCCTTATCATATTCATAAGAATGCATTTGCGTCTTTCGGCCATACCATTTTGTTTAGGACTCCCAAGCATAGTTAATTGAGCTATTATCCTAGAATCCTCTAAATATTTGGTAAACAGCCCTTTAAGTTATTTAACATCACAATGCCTACCAAAATACTCACTATGTGGTCAAAACCGATAATATTTATGACTTTTCCCAACTATTTCTCTACTTTAGTAAAAAAAAAGCTTGAATTTGTTGAGAAACTCAAACTTTTCTTTAATCAAGTATAGGTATCCATATCTGGAATAGTCATCAATAAATGTGATGAAGTAAAGATTCTTACATAAAGTTACCGTGTATAATCCACTAATATCTGTGTGAATGACTTCCAACAAGTTAGAATTTCAAACTACAGGTTTCTTCTTTATATTAATCATCTTACCTCTATAACAGTTTATGTAAGTCTCTATATCACTTTTAAAAGTATGCAAGATATCAGCTTTTATCAGTCTTTCTACTCTTTCTTTAGAGATGTGACCAAGAATTTATGCCACAATGCATAAGACTATTCCCTAGGTAGGGGCCTTTTAGAAATAACATTTTTAGCTGAATAAATGATGTACATATCATTAGGAGATAGACACAATCGTTACAATCCATTAGACAAATTGCTACACCTAACATTATTTGAATTAAAAAACATATAAATACTATTGCTCTTTATTTCAAAAGAGCAGTTACATATGTCCAAACAATATACGGAAACTATGTTCCGTCTAAAGGAAGATACGTACAAAATGTTTCTTAACACCAAACTAAAAACTAGAATCTAGAATTAAAATGACATCTCCCATGAACTCAGCATCAACTTTAATATTGTTCCCCATAGTGAGCTTTGACTCATTTTGATTTGGCTTCCTTCGGTATATGAATCCCTTACCACTATCTAGCTACCAAGAACTTAACAAGACTTCAGATAGGTTGGATTCACAAGCAAATGCCGAAGAATAATTACCTTTAAGCTTACTCTTGGTTCTCTTGAACAACCCAGCTTTATATTTATTACAATGTTCCTTTACGTGTCCTATCTCCGTACAAAATTAACAAATGACTCCATCCTTCTTGAAAGGTGCTATATTAGGACTCAATCTGCTAGAAGGACCGGCAGCTTCAGAATTTTCTTTATGAGTAAGATTTTTGAACCTCTTACCCTTGTCACTATCGAAAACAGAGGCATAAAGGGCACATTGTCCTTTATCTTTCTTCAATTTCTCTTCCTCTGTCACCACCCTTGCAATCAAGTAATTAATTGACCGGCTCTCATCTTGGAAATTATAATTGGTCTTGATAATCCCAAAATCATGAGGAATAGTGTTTAAAGTTTGATGCACAATGCAATCAGTAGGAATAACAACATTAAGATTCTGAAGTTTTGTTTGTATATCTACCATTCTCAGAATATAATCTCTAACTCCACTTTTACCATCATATTTTATAGAGATTAAGGCTTCCATCATCTGTCTAGCAGTGCAGTTAGCTGGTAAATCACTTTTTAGGTGTTACTTATGGAACGCTTCATGAACAATAAGCAAATTTGATTGCTCATTTCCTAAGTAGCAAATTGTACTTGTTGAGCTTTCATACTTTCGACAACAAGATTTGTTGGTTTATTGGCAGTAAGAGCAACATGAACATCTGTCATCTCCATACCAAATAGAAAATGGCATTTCCATCTCTTAAAGTTTAAACCAGTAATAATCTCAATAATGATAGAGTTACCGTTTATAGAAAATGTGACTGAAAAACAAGTAATATATATAATTAGTATCATGTAATACTGTGTAACTTAAAAATGTATAAGTACATATCTAGAGAGTTACATACATCGTCATATAATCACTTTTGGGTATAATATATGACATGTAAATGTATACCCTTCACATGACAATGGCTATGAGGATACATTGCAATCTTCGTGAATGCATCAACTTTGGGTGTATGATCTATTAGAATTAGTCAGTCCTCAATTGTATGCTATTCACGTATCCCTCTATGAACCAATACACATTCAACTCCTTTAAGAGTATGACCATACCTCAGAATGAAAGACATTCCATCATTATACGAGACTGATATTTCTCAAACTCAATCAAGTGTGCCACTTTATTGGTCACAACTCAATTGAATCCTTGAAACTCTCTCATACTAGGGATATAAACTTTATTTCTCACATACACCTCATACAAACATCCCATTATTAAATGAGACCGATATTTCTCAAATTCAATCAAGTGTGCTACTTTGGTGGTCATAACTCGATTGAATCCTCGAAACACTCTCATACTGGATATATAAACTTTATTTCTCGCATACACCTCATACATGTTATTTTAAACTTAATGATAGGGGCAATTTGCCACTAAAATCACATATTGTGGCAATTGCATTGCTTTATTCATTGATACACATTAAAATTTATACATTTCATATATGAATCACACTCTGAATATTATTTACATGATGATATATCTATCAACCATCATCTATATTTCCAAAATCATAGAAAAATACAAGAAAATATGCGAAAATACCCTAAAAATACACATATTTAGGGTTATGTATATATTTTCGCATCCATAAAATCATCAAACATGTACATTGAATATATCATAGTGTAGATAATCACAATACAAGCAGATAGCCATTGACCACACGCCAATTGGAGGATCCATGTGCCCGCACATGCCACTTGAGTGTTCTATGCGTAGAGCACATGTGCGGGCGGCCACCAAGCTTGTTTTTTGGTTTGACCGATGATGGTCCGACCGATTCTCTATTTGACCTTATGGTCCGACCGGTTTGACCAGTCCGATCAATGATAAACTAATTCGGGCGGGTCAATGGGTAGGATCTTAAGTCAAGTCACCGAGGCAACCGGGTCGAGTCATTGGATTGGGTTGGGTTGCTGAGTCACTGACATCATGATGATGTCGGGCCTAGCACGTGTCTTGCCTCACCCGCACGTGAAGGCGCATCGGGGAGTGTGCGGCCTCCCCCGATAATGTGCCACCCACAATTTTGCTCGTCTGGACGAGCTCTTTCCGTTTATATAATTAAAATTGATTTTTGTTGTACAAAAAATACAAAAAAAAAAAAAAGGCAAAAACTATACATTCATGTTCTAGTGTATGAAAGCTCTACTACCACATGTTTGTCTCAAAAACGCAATTCCACAATCTCCATAGCAAGAACAAGAACACATACAATCGAGTAGTGATAAAGCTAGTAAGAACACCTAGAGGGGAATGAATAAGTGTTTAAAAGAAATCTTAATAACAAATTTTGGAACAAAGTAAGTAGCAAGTAAAGTCTGGATAAGAAACAGAATCAGTTTCGAGAAACACTAGACTTCTACTAGATATTCAGAATTCGTTATGCAACAGAACATACTTCCACGATAACTTGTAATAGTGCAAAAAACTTGAGTAATGGAGTTAAAGGGAAGAAAAGATTGCACGCGAAATTTATAGTGGTTCAGTTTTAGTTTAAGCCTACGTTCACTCTCCCACGTTGACAGCCTTTTGGCTGGAATTCACTATAGTATCAATAGAAAAATACAATTTATGAGTGCAAACACTCAGTGGAAGATTCCTTTAACTCACTAAGTCACTCTTTTTGTGATTTTATCTCTTAAACACAATTTGTAAAGTGCACCGAAGAAAAAAAAGTAGTCGAGAGAAGCTTCAAACTTTGGAATTCTTATTTTCACATCCCATGCTTCAAATAGACTGAATGACCTCCTTAATCCTCCACGCCACACTAGCTATTGACTTTTCTGAAGGAATTTCTTCAAATCAATCTGTCGGATAGAATCAATTAAAGAGATCTTGTAGCTGTTTGAAGATAGAGATGGAAAATCCACTGATTCTAGTCTCCCATACAATCAGAATCTTCATTTCCATAAGTAGATACTTCCCAAAAAAGGAACTTGTCTTCAAGATTGATTTCATCAATTTGTGATTGATTCCATCAATGAATTTATAAAAGATAAGTGAAATCATTCGCCAGAGAACTAGACGTTGTAGAATAAATTCCTAATAAGTTCATTCAGAATCCTTGTCGCAAAATCGATAAATCTAAATCTGATTGCTTCCTCGTTCTAGACATGATCTCAGTCTGGATTTTGTCAAAGTGAGAAATACTTCTAGGAACGATTAGACTTTGGCAAGTCTTCAATATAACCTCAGAAGCAACTTTAAATGCATTTTGCTCATCAAAATAAAAGTAAGAACTAAAAAGTTTTGTCAACTTCAATACTTATTAAGAGTTTTCTCAACAAGTAGAAAGATTAACGCACTTGTTTTGAAATCCATCATTCTTAATACGGAAAAGTGACGATCGCCCTATGTATCACTGGCTCAATGAGACGGCCCCTCATCCTTAACATCTAGTAAACACTCCTTAGGTGGGCATAATTGTATGTGTTAGTGTTAGAATAGAGACTTGAACACTATTTATAGAGTTTCTAGCCAGGCCCTCTCATTACAGGCTAGGCTCAAGTCGACCCACACTAGCCAGTCTCATATTATACTAATTAAGAAATCTTCTATCTCATAATATTAGACCAATTCCACAATATAGTAAATTATAATATCAATTAATGTGGCCCATATTACAAAAACTCTTACAAGGTACACAAGCACCGATACATTAAAATAAGAAACTCATCCTGACAACCCACCCTAGAAGATAGGAACTGTAGGTGGCCTTTGTATGGAAAAATTTCCCTCTCCTTGGTGAGGTAATCCTTCAATCTCGTCAAGGATCCAAGAGAGCCCTCAGTTGAAGGATTTTCTTGAAAAGGACTAAATATTCCATTATTTGCGTGTTGTCCTCCATTAACTAATTATGAGAGAATACTGTATTTGAGTATTAAACATACCAAGTCAAAAAAAAAAATTATTATTAGTCTTCTTGCATATTCTTGGCATCAAACCACCTAACCCATGTAAGTCACTATGAAGTTAAAAGTTGTATTAGGACAAGAAAAGGTTATAAAAGTCCTTAACATATAAATATAATAATGTATGGTAAGACTGATATTAGGAATTTGTTTGATGGCGGATATAATTCTTGGATAGATTCTAGTTCTAGGAAAGATATGCAAAATAAGTTTAAGAATTATGAGAAAATAGCAATAAAAAATGACATAATTTGAAGGATAGGCCATAAATGAGAGAACGACATGTAATTTTAGATATTCAATGTGAATCTTTACATTATACAAGCTCCTATTTATAATACAATGAATGTTCAACTAAGGAAAAAATAAAGAGGATACATGGAATCAAATCCAATCTTGGATTGATATAATTAATCAATTATAATCTCATGTAGTCTTGGATTGCTCGATCACAATCTGCAGTCTAGTCTTCACAAATCTCCAACACTCCCTCAAGGTGGTGGCTGATATATCTAGTTTGTTTAGTAGATATGCGTGCTATCTTGGATATAACGGCTTGATAAAAATATTAACATTTGGGACCCCCATGGCTATCTCCAGATAGTGATTTCCTATAAGGAGAACTGAGATTAAAACTGTTATTTAAAAACAGACCCATTAAGGTTAATCCAATACTTGTCCCAACTCTTAACAAAAGCTTGAATTTCACTAATAAAATTTTAAAAATAAAATAAATAAATACCGACCCACTAGAGCAATAAGATACAGACTATCTGGTTTTCCGAACAAGGATCCTTTTTTTCTCTGGGCAGCATTTATTCAAGTATGCTAGACATATACAGGTGAAAAGCTAACGCGAAGAACTCAGAAGATAATGAAATTTCTTGCCATTGCATACAGTTTAAAAGCAAAAGCAAAGAGGGGGAGATCGTATACAAGCAAAAGAGTAAAAAATGAGTCTTCAGAATGAGCACCCATCTGTGAATTCATCCATCGCTTCCCGTAAGCTCGAAGGTCAGCTACGATGCCGGTAATCAGAGAGAGAGAGAGAGAGAGAGAGAGAGCGAGTGTGAGGACGAGAGCAAGAGACATTAGCTTAAAAGACAGACTGAGGTCAGCGCGGAAACTATAAGGAGGCCTTCGCTTTCGCAAAATATAATCATGCGCTCGAACTTTTTTTTTTCCAATTAAAATAGGACTTTTTTTATTTAATTGTTCTATCGTGCATACATAATGTTTCACTGAAAAGTGTCCATAAAACACCTTTCGAAATACGTATATCAAAGGATGTAAATAGTACATGTATTGACTCAAATTTTAAAATTAGAGGTATGAAAATTGATGGCAATAGTAGCCAGTCATATAAAAAGGTAGCAAAATGTAAAGATAATGGAAAGATAAAATCAAACAATAATTTTGGGGATTTTTTAGTCAAATTACAATCATAATATATATATATATATGTATATAAGTACTAGTGACAGTTTACAACAATTATAGAGATAACAGATCACATTCTATGTTGAGAATGATTATAACAAATGACCCATGCTGCTCAGCCATTATCAATAGTGGCTAAGATTCACATCTCCATGAGCTGGTAATCGTGCTCATGCTGGATAGTTATTGTGACATCCTGAATTTTTCAGTTCTGCTTTCAATTCAATTAATCGGGCCTTTCATCAACGCACCTATAGGGTTGTTCTCAGAGCTGATCACTCTTGAGATAAATAGACTATCTGGGAAAGCCATTAAGGAATTTTAATGCAATAGACTTGAGAATTTGATCAAGAATCGGCTACTCGACCGTGCTCATCTTTAGAGGTCATTACGGCACAGTTAAAAATCGATCAGGGATAAAAAATAAGTCAGTTCGACGAAGATGTGTGGCTAAACATGAGTGATTCCACTAAATTGGGAAATTCTCATCGATCGGCAATAGATTGATTTTTCTGTAGTTTCGGTACCCTATGTCCGTATTTGAATCCTTGAGATTTTCTCGACAACTAAGAGTTGCCAATGTGTCAGATGGGTTCATTGTGGTTCGAAAAAAATTGACCATGGGTCATTTGCACTAAAAATTTCTGAAAGCTACCCGGTAGCCTAGGTCATGCTAAAATCGCGCTGAATTGAAATTAACCGCGAATTTGAATCCGATTTCAGAAATTGAAAGTTCTTTCATATCACGAGTCATTTTAAGAACGTTGACTCAGCCTCCGAAGATTTTTCTGCAAACCAAGACTTTTTGGGAAAAAGGCGAGGTAGGGTCGTTTTGTCCAGAAAATTCAGAGGACCATTTTTTATCACGAAATTGGGATGCAAGTGAGTCCTATTGGCAATGAAAAAATATCAATTTGATCGAGGACTCGACGGTTGGATTTATAAAAGTCAAATTGAGTTGATTCAAGAGCCAATTGGTGTCTAATTGAAGGAAATTCAAGCCAAATTCGTGTGCCCCCATGGACCCAACCTTTTGGACCACTTCAAGCTTCTAGAATAGGGCACTTGGGTCTGAAAAATTGCTGTGGACACTAGCTGTGGAGGGGGGACTGGTCAAGGGAACACAAGGATAGGAGGAGACCATGGTAGGCCCCCTCCAAGCCAACTTGTCCCCTTGCTCCTTCTTCCTCTATCCTCACAGTCGACCAGCCCCTTCATTGTGCCTTGAGAGCTTCAAAATCCTGCAAAGAAGAACTAGCAACCCAGAAAACCTTATAGCCCCTCCTTTTTCCCCACTGGACCGCCGCCACACACCACCGTCGCAGCCGCTCGTCGCCCTGAGTGCACGCCTGCTCGCATGCGTCTCCGCCACCCCTGGCCTTCGCCTCAACTCCAATAGCATTGCCAAGCTTTCCTTGTGGCCGCTGAAGCCAGTTTAGCTTGCCACCGCCGCCGTGAAGCCCCGCCAGTGCCCGCTTGAGCCGCTGCAATCTTCGCCTCCTGTTTCCAGCTCAACAGGCCGCCTGATCCAGCTCCTTTTCGCCCAGCTCAGTGACCAAAGTTGTGGGTCTCGTAGTCGCTGTTTAGGCTCGTTTTAGTGTCTTCCAGCCGTTTGTCGAGCCCGCTTTGGATTTTCTTGCTCCTTGCCTCGTCCCTATCGATTTGTTCCAAGCAAATCATTAAACAAGTGAGTTTAACTCACTAATCCTTGCTTAGTAAGTTAATGATGTTTAAGGGTTGATTAGTTTAGACTAAGATAGGATTATGTGGTTAGTTAGATTTGATTAGTGAATTGTTTAATTACCGATGCATTTTAGGTGGATAGTTTAGTGCAATTAAAGCCTAGACAAGCTCTAGTATTTTTTTTTTTAAATTTTTTTATGACCCAGGGAAACCCGTACAGCCGGCATTCGGCGGGCAAACCCTAGGGCCGCATGAGGGAACCACCACCCCATGCAAGCGTTTAAGGCACCAAGCGCCTCCGCTGGGTTTCGAACCCCTCACCTTGAGGGTAAGGATCAACGGAGCCTTATCCAGCGGAGCCACCGCGGCGGGTGGTTAGATAAGCTCTAGTATTTATCTAGAGTAGTTCGGAAATTTTCTAGGCTTGACTCGACTTTTAATTAGGCTTTTCGGGCCTAAGTTCTATTTATTAGCATTTGTTAATTCATTTATGTAATTATTTAATTATTTATTTATTTTTCCGGAAATTAGATAAGGATAGCCGGTGACCGGAATTTTATGCTGATTGTAGTGGTGTGATATGTTTATTTAATTGACTGTTATTTTGTGCAAATTGAGTGTGATTGGTAATTTTGGGATTTTATCCCAAAATTTTATAATTTCAGTAATTAATTAGTAAATCACCCGGTGTCGGTTTACAACGCCAAAAACGTTTTTATTGACTATATAAATGGTGGGAAATTTGTAAGTAAATATATTATATTTTTGGTTGAGACCGACCGTGTACCAACACACGACTATTTTTATCGGGTATCTTTAATACGAGGAAATTAGGCCAAGATACTATGTTAATTGAGGAATTTAATTGCGAAGTGCAATATCGTTCGCCGTGGTTGAATAGTCGTGGGATGTTATGGGTTGGATTAAGTAAACCACCTAATATCAGCTGTGCCCATCGGGCCGTGATTACCACTTGGTAGAGGTTGTGCCTATTGGGCCATGATTTATCACTAAAATAGGAATCAGTTGTGCCCATTGGGCCGTGATTACTACCTGATAGAGGTTGTGCCCATTAGACCGTGATTCACCGCCGAAGACTTAGTAGGCCATGCCCGAGTGTGGCCGTGATTTATAGTATGAGTGAGTAATGGAATTAACCATGTGAAGGTCTTGATGACATGGAATCAACTGAGTCGATTGATCAAGAATTCGATCTGATTGAATGATTTGATTTGTTGATATAACTCGATGAGATTGTAAAATGTATTGACTTGCAGGAATGAAATCGAGTCTAAGGTAAGTCCTCTGACTTATGATTGTGCCTAGGTAGCCCTTGGGGCATATTTCCTTCCTAGTCGGGTCTTAAGGGGTTGAACTCGCTGAGACGTCGTCTCACCCCGTTGTGGGATAACATTTCAGGTCCATAGATGGCAACTCCTCCTGAGCATCTTGGGCAACCCAAGGAGATGATTGAGCAGAGGCACTACATTCCGATTAATGAGCACCCTGACTGGTAAGAGTACGAACTGGTGCAGTCCATACTTTGGGTTGATGCGGGACTACCTAAGAAGGTGCCCCATTAGAACAGATCGTGGTACTGCAAGGATCGTAATGGACTGAGAGATGGTGTCACGCTCCGATCCTCAGGCATGCGCCCATCCCTCACAATGGTCAATTAAAGATTTGCGATATCCAAGATGTATCGCCGACCCTTTCATTTTCATATGCACATGCGAAAGCAATTAAAAATCCCCAGACAATAAAACATTGGGATAGAAAAGCAGGGCCATAATTTTCATACTGAAATTCACAACCACACTTTTATACAAGCACCTCATAGTGTATAATGCAATACTATTCACATTTAATCAAGGTCTGACAAAACATGATGGGATCTCAGTCCTCATCAAGGGTCATACTCAGGATCCTCCTTGTGGTCATCTTCTTCTCCAAAATCTTCCTCCTCATTTGGTTCCACATCAGAGTTCTCCTCTTCAGATTCCTTCTCCTCAGGCTCCTCATTAAGGTCCTGACATAGTTATTCAATAACCATTGAAACCACGTCTCAGCAAGTTCTACCCCCTAAGACTTGATTAGTAAACCAATACACCTTAGGGCTGCCTATGCACAACACGAGTCAGAGGACTTACCTTGGCCTCAAATTCCATCTGCATGTTAGCATAGACCAAATAGGCATCCAAGCAATCACATCACTGATCGAAGCATCGATCAAATCGGCCTAGTCGATTACACGCCAGCAAGACTACTCACGGTCATTTTCGTTCAATCAATCAATTCACAACATCATATCAAAACAATGATTAAATCTAACTAGTCGATTTCATGCTAGTCGGACTAACTCTAGATCATTCCCAAACATCAATCACATGTACTCTCTCGGGCATCTTTTTCGCCAATTGCCATACCATCACTGATCACGTGCATTCTTTAAGGCGCCGTTTTCGCCAGTGATATCCCAATCATTGAATCATGTATCATTTTTGTGGCATTGTTTTCACCAATGACATACTGATCACTGACACCGTGCGTTCTTTAAGGCGCCGTTTTCACCAGTGATATCCTCGATCACCGAACCACGTGTCCTTTCTAGGGCACCGTTTTCGCCAAGGTGACATCGGCAATAGACAACATCGTGGGTCTTTAAGGTGTCGTTTTCACCAGTGACATTTCCTTAATCACCAAACCACGTTTTGTCTATAAGTCATTCACGTGCGTTCTTTAAGGCGCCGTTTTCGCTAGTGATACTTCCAATCACGGAACCACGTATGTCCAAAAACATCGTACCTAATTGGTCTCAGCCAATAATATTCTTAGTTAGCTCTCACCATTCCCTCTACTATATAGCCCATCAACGTAACGATGTATACCCATACTCGGCCATCTACCAATCAAATATTCAATAACAAACAATTTAGGACAAATCCTCAAATTTCACAATTAATTCAATTCCACACAACGTAGAGCTCAAGTGAATAAACAGGCTATACCACGACAATCAGCACGAAATTCCAGTCACCGGCCATCCCGGTTGAATTTTCGGAAAAATAATTAATTAAATAATTAATTTCGAAAATTAAATAAATAAATATTAAAAATCCAATTTAGGCCTGTATTGCCTGATTGGAGCCCGAAACGGGTCGGAAAAATCCCGAGATGCATTCAATAAATAATAGTACATCTCTACTTGCTAATGACTAAGTTTAACCACCTAACATGCATCATTAAGTCACTAATTTAATTATTCTAATATAATCTAACCACCTAATTGCACTTAATTAAATCTAATCAACCCTTAAGTATAATTAGCAAACTAAGAAAGCATTAGTGAGTAGTAAAACTCACTTGGGCAAAGCGAAGACCGGTACACTGCGATGACGATGTGACGGCAGCCGAAATCGAGCTTTCGACGACACCGGCGGGCTTGGACCGGGCCTTGAACTTGGGCCCAACTAATCTCAGCCCAATTGAGATTTGTTCTTGACTTTGGGTTGAACTCGCTCTTGGGCTTGGGCTGAAATTCACTGGGCTTCGCTAGCTTCTTAGGCTGCTGGGCCGAACAATCAAAAGAATCTGCTGACTGGGCTCGAAGACTGCAGATTTGGGCCGAGCAAGAAGCAGCAAGGGCTGCCGACTGAAGAGCTGTTGGACTGGGTTTTGCTGGGCCCGAGAGACTGAAAATGCTAGGCTGAATTCGCTGGAGATGCTGGCCGAAAATGGAAGTGGGCTGGCGGTCCGCTTGATCGACTTCACGCGGCCCATTTGAGACAGAAACAGCGAAGGAATCACTAAAGCTGCAGGCGCTGAATTCGCTGGCGGCGAGTTGCGGCTGATGCTTCGGTTCGCTGCTGGCAGGGGAGAAACACGTGTGCTGTGTTAAGTATAAAGCTCAAATGCGAAGCGAAACAGAGGAACAGAGGAGAGACCTCGCGAAACAGAGGAACGAGAGGATCTCCTCCTGAACAAAGATGACTCGAGATCGCGGATGATCAATGAACGAAGATGATCGAGGGCTTAATGACTTGGATCGCCCGGATGATCAATGAACGAAGATGCTTGAGGGCTTAATGACTCGGATTGCCAAAGTCTTAAAGCTTAGTCAAATAGATTCTTTCTGTTAAAAGTAGTTACTATATTCTGTTCTCCTTTTGTAACTAAGTTCGTTACATATCCCGGTATAAGTACTTCGCTTTGCTTTACATAAGAAGTAAGAAAGAAAGATAGAAAGAAAGTAAGAGAGAGAAGTCACAAGATCTGAGAAAAGAGGTATCGAGATCATCAACGAATGCGGAAGGAATCTTGATACGAAGAGAAGAAAGTTTCGGAGAATGAAGAACAGCTCAAATCCGAAATCTTTGAAGCAAGTACGTTTGATCTTAGAAAATAGAACGACAGAAGTTTATTCACATTCTGTCTTTCAATTGTCTTGAGATACAATGATATGATCATCATTCGGAAATACAAATTGTCTTCAGAATTGTGCACTTGATCCTGTTTGAAGTTCTTCATCTTTCACATCACTTGATCTTGTTTGAAGTTCTTCATCTTTCTCATGGTATCAGAGCTGTAGGTTGTTTGTATAACTTGGTCGATCTGAAAGTCTGAAGCAATGGCAATAAGATCACCAAAATATTCTTTTCCGATTCACGTAAACATCTCAAACTTTGTTACAATCAAGCTCGCCGAAAACAATTTTCTGTTATGGCAAGCCCAAATTCAAAGGTTTCTGAAGAGTCAAGATCTCTTCGGTTTTGTTAATGGTGATGTTGTAGCTCCTTCACGAATATTGCACAACGATGATGAAGAATGTGACTCAGAACTTGTTAATCCTGATTATGTTGACTGGACAAGAACAGATCAGTTGATCTCATCATGGATTAGTGGGGCTGTCACTGAGAATATTCTAAGCCTAATCATTGGTTTAGAAACATCCTTTGAAGTATGGCAGTCTCTTCTAAAACGATTTACACAAAAATCAATAGCAAAGGAGTTCGAGCTTAGAGGAAAATTACAATCCGCGAAACTTGATCAAAACCTCTCTACTTATCTCGAGAGAATACAAAAATATATGTGATCAGTTGAATGCTATTGGTAAACCAAGTAGATGAAATAACCAAGATCTTTGGTATACTAGAAGGACTAGGTCCGAATATGAGCAACCGGACCACCATATACTTTGTTTGAAGCCCCAACCCGACTATGACGAAGTTATAGCTCAACTAGAGAGATTTGAATCTAGAATGAAGACCTACTCCAGAAGTCAGTTCAATCCTAGTCTGGCCTATTTTGGCCAAAGAAAGACTCAAATGTATCCTAAAGAAAGTATTGATGAAGAATATCTTTCACAACCTACTGGTTTTCTAGCTCAGAGAGGAAGCTATAGAGGTGGTGGTCGTAGTTTTGGTCGAGGCGTAACTGCGCTGGTAACTTGAGAGGACGAGCGTTTGGTTATACTGAAAGAAATCAGAATTACAGAGAAGATGCAGCATTACAAAGACCAGGAGATCAATATCTAAGGCAAAAGAATGTCTTTCCTCCAACTACACAGGGATTTCGACCTTATGCCACACAATCTCAAAGGTATCAAAACAACAAATCTTATCCTCCTCGTTAAACTCAAAGAAAAGTTTGCAAGATGAGAAAGACACAGAGGTTGCTAGACTAGAATGTCAAATATGTAAGCGACACGGGCATGATGCTCTCCATTTGTTGGTACCGTTTTGACAATTCCTATCAAGTAGAAGAAATTCCAGCAGCTCGACAGCAATTCATATTGAAGATCCAAAAGGAAGTGAGTGGTACCGACGACACGGGAGCCCTTTGCTCATATCGTCTGAATTCTGGTATTCTTCATACTTCTTCTAAATATCAAGGTCTTGATACAGTAATGGTTGGAAATGGATCTTGTTTACCTGTTACACACATTGGTAACACTTACCTAAAAACAGAAGTAAACACATTACCTCTTAATGATGTTCTTATAGTACCGAAATAAAGAAGAATCTTCTTTCGTATCTAAGCTTACACGATGACTATCCTTGCACTTTTATCTTTGATAAACTTGGTGTTTATGTAAAGGACAACAATACCAAGGCAACAATTCAGCTCGGAAAGAAGACTAAGGGCCTTTATCAAGTCAATACACATCGCAACAGCCTTTTTCACTCAAAGACAGAAGGCGCAGTCAATGCGTGAAGTATGGCATCAAAGATTGGCTCATGCGAATACTCAAATAGTGGATTATCTACATCATCAGAAACTGATTCATGTTACTTCAGTTACTTCAGTTTCTTCAAACATTTGCAGCAGCTGTCAAATAGCAAAAAGTACAGCTCTATCATTTCCTTCGTCAAATTCCATATCAACTTCATCTCTAGAAAAGGTCCTTTGTGACATCTCGGGGACCATCACCGATAGACTCCTTGCAAAAGTTTAGATACTATGTGATTTTTGTTGACAATTTCTCACGATTCAGTTGGTTATATCCAATGAAGTTGAAATCTGAATTCCTTGATATCTTTAGTCGATTCCAGACATTAGTCGAAAAACAATACAATCACAAGATTAAGATCTTTCAAAGTGATGGAGGTGGAGAGTTTGTAAGCAGAAAGTTTCAAGATCATCCGCAACGTTGTGGAATAAAACAACAGATTATCTTGTCCTCACACTCCCGAACAGAATGGAGTTTCCGAAAGAAAACATAGACATATTGTTGAATTGGGATTGGCTATGCTGTATCATTCCAAGATCCCACTAAAGTTTTGGGTTGATGCTTTTGTTACAGCAAACTACATCATAAACAGACTTCCAACACCAAAGCTAAACATGGATACACCATATAGAAAGATTCATAATACTCAGCCACAGTATGATCATCTACGGGTATTTGGCTGTGCTTGTTATCCGTGCTTAAGATCTTATTCAAGACACAAGTTCGATCCTAGATCACTTCCTTGTATTTTTCTGGGATACAGTGATATACATAAAGGCTATAGATGCCTTGTACCTACTGATAATCGTATATATATCAGTAGACATGTTACCTTCGATGAAACATCATTTCCTTTCACAAAAACTGTGATCAATGAATATGGTCAATATACTCCTTTGTATAGACAAGTGGATTGAAGGAGTCAAATTGCTCGAATCTGCAAAAACAGATACAGCAAAGCAAAGTATCTCCCATCGTCGAAGGGAGAAGTCAATATCATCCTACCATGGATAATTATGAAAATCAGCGGATATATCAACAACCTTCATCGAATCAATACGGTTCCAAGATATTCCTCGACATCAAGGCAAAATGATGATATCCCGAAACTCAATCCGGTCGAGTTCTACATCTTTCGCAGTAATCTACCTAGCACTATTAACTCGACACGTAACCACATATTCATGATCTGTCTTCTTCTCGGAGAAATATTAGTAGTCATTCTATGCGGCACCCGACTCGGATCGGGTATTATCAAGCCAAATCCAAGATATGCTTGCTTGGCTGAGTATCATGTTCCTATGGAACCAAGATCCATTAAGTCTGCATTAGCTGATACAGGATGGTACAATGCTATGCAAGAAGAGATGAATGCCCTCCATAATAATCATACTTGGACATTAGTCCCAAGAACAGACCAGATGAATGTTGTAGGCTGTAAGTGGGTATTTAAGACTAAACTCACATCAGATGGTAGTCTAGAAAGACTCAAGGCTCGTCTGGTAGCCAAAGGATTCCATCAGGAAGCAGGACTGGATTTTACTGAAACATTCAGTCCAGTTGTTAAACATGCCACAATACGTATAGTACTTTCTATAGCTCTCACAAGACAATGGACAATACACCAACTTGATGTGAAGAATGCATTTCTTCATGGAGATTTAAATGAAACTGTTTAGATGGAACAGCCACCTGGCTTCATTGATTCTCAAAAATCAAGCCATGTCTGTCTTCTTCACAAGTCATTATATGGACTTCGACAAGCACCAAGAGCCTGGTTTGACAAATTCAGCAACTTTCTTCTTGAAATTGGCTTTGTCTGCAGTACAGTTGATCCATCTTTGTTTGTGCTTCATCGAATCGATCTGATTATTACTTCGTATGTTGATGATATCATTCTTACGGAAGCTCTACTCAACTCTTAACATCATTAATCCAGAATCTTAGTATTCACTTCCAAATGAAAGATCTCGGCTATATTCATTACTTCCTAGGTATTGAAGTGAAACATACACTACAGACCATGTTCTTATGTCAAACAAAATATGCAGTTGATCTACTCAAAAGAGCACGGATGATAGATTGTAAATCAATTTCTACACCTCTGCCATTGCGGCCAATTGTTATGACAAATGCTGAAGTTCCTCTGATGGATCCTACTGAATACAGAAGCTTGGTGGGTGGTCTTCAATACTTAACCATCACTCGACCAGATCTATCATTTGCAACAAATCTCCTCTGTCAGAAGATGCAACATCCCACAATGGCCGATCTTCATCAATTAAAACGAGTATTACGATATGTCAAAGGAACTGTTCATCTTGGCTATTATCTTCATTCTAACAGTTTAACAAATCTCTATGGTTTTTCAGATGCTGATTGGGCAGGTTGTCCTATTACTCGACGATCTACTACGGGAGTTTGCACCTTCTTAGGCTCAAACTTGATTTCTGGTCAGCCCAAGAAACAAACTACTGTTTCAAAGTCCTCCACGTAAGCTGAATATCGAGCATTAGCATCTACAACAGCTGAGTTAACTTGGATTGGTTTTGTTCTACGCGATATTGGAATTCCTCTCACCAAACCTACATCATTATTACGTGATAATAAATCAGCTATTTCCCTCACAGCCAATCTGTCCTACATGCGCGAACAAAGCACATCGAAGTTGATTTCCACTTTGTTCGGGAAAAAGTATCATCTGGTTCCATTTCTGTTCAACATGTTCCAAGTCATCTTCAAGTAGCTGACATATTCACTAAGTCTCTTTCTCACTCAGCTCATCTGTCTCTTCGCACCAAATTAGGAATGGGATTCAATCCCCTTCCCAATTTGCGGGGGGATGTTAAGTATAAAGCTCAAATGCAGAAGCAGAAACAGAGGAACAGAGGAGAGACCTCGCAGAAACAGAGGAACAGAGGATCTCCTCCTGAACAAAGATGACTCGGATCGCCAGATGATCAATGAACGAAGATGATCGAGGGCTTAATGACTTGGATCGCCAGATGATCAATGAACGAAGATGCTTGAGGGCTTAATGACTCGGATTGCCAAAGTCTTAAAGCTTAGTCAAATAGATTCTTTCGTTAAAAGTAGTTACTATATTCTGTTCTCCTTTTGTAACTAAGTTCGATTACATATCCGGTATAAGTACTTCGCTTTGCTTTACATAAGAAGTAAGAAAGAAAGATAGAAAGAAAGTAAAGAGAGAAGTCACAAGATCTGAGAAAAGAGGTATCGAGATCATCAACGAATGCAGAAGGAATCTTGATACGTAAGAAAGAGAAGAAAGTTTCGGAGAATGAAGAACAGCTCAAATCCGAAATACCGAAGCAAGTACGTTTGATCTTAGAAAATAGAACGACCAGTTTATTCACATTCTGTCTTTCAATTGTACCGAGATACAATGATATGATCATCATTCGGAAATACAAATTGTCTTCAGAATTGTGCACTTGATCCTGTTTGAAGTTCTTCATCTTTCACATCACTTGATCTTGTTTGAAGTTCTTCATCTTTCTCATGCTGCAGGGACATAAAGTCCGAAGGAGATGGCTACTTCGGTGGATGTTGCTCAGTCAACAAAATCGCAAGTCTTCGGTGGACTGCTTCGTTGGAATTCTGGGGCTTCTTCAGACGGTGGTACCTCGGCAAAATTGAAGACGCATGGCCTTGGGTCTTCGGTGGGATGCTGGGCTTCGACCGAGTAACTTGAAGACTCGGCAGCTTGGAAGATAATCGTAAGGTGGTTTCGAGCGGCTTCAGCCAACACCCGTGATTTTGCTCGAAGAAGGTGGACTCCGCTGGGAACGCCTGGCATCAGCACATAAAGAAAAGAAGTGGTCGTGGCTATGGAGAGGAGAGCAGCTTCGGAGTCAACCACTTGGGCTTCGTTTGCTGAAGCTTGACCGAAGGAGACACGAGCGGTGGAGGTGCTGGCACGCGGCAGGGAAAACAAGCAAAGATGGAGAGAAGATGGGATCAATGCGTTGCGGATGAAGGAAGAAGCAGCAGTTTCGGCGTGTGGTGATCCGCGTGAGAGAGAGGAGAAATTACGTGCGGTCTTCGAACTCTAGGGGAAATGAACGCGATAGCTGTTGGAGAGAGGGAAAGACAACGACGAAAGAGGGGAATGAAAGTCAAAGGTTATCCAAATAAATCAATGCTTAGTTCCCCAATTAGTCTACATGTATATCCCCTTGGCCCCCATAATAATTTCTTGCCAATAAATCCACCATTAACTCAGTTTGGTGCCTAAAAGTTGCTGCCCAAAATCCAGCTCCGAATTTCACCATGCTTGGACTTTCAATTTTCTTCGCAATTTTCTCCAAATCGAGGTCCGATTTTGCAGTAGAAGAATCTCGAATAATTTTCTATAAGTCCCCAATACCATATAGCTCAGCTTGGTTGTCCAAATTTCTTTTAATTTGGCCTATCCGAATTTCCGCTAATTTTCCACGGCATCCGATTCGATTTTCCGCAAAAATCTCGAAATCTTCGAAAAATCTTCTGAGACTAAGTCGACGTTTTTGGAATTTATTGTGACATGACATAATCTTCAATTTTTGAAATCGGACTTGAATTCACAGTTAATTTCACTTGGCGCGTTTTTATAGTGACCTAAGCTATTGGGTAACTTTCAGGCATTTTTAGTACAAATGACTCATGGTCAATTTTCTTCGAGCCACAATGAATCCACTCGACTCATTGGCGACTCTCGATTGTCGTGAAAATCCCAAGGATCCAAATACGTACACAGGGTACCAAAACAATATGAAAATCATTCTAGTGCCAGTCGACGAGAATTTTCTAATTTAGTGGTGTCACTCACGATTAGCCACACATTTCTGTCGAACCAGCCTATCTTTGATTTCAAATAGATTTTATACTATGCCCCAATGGCCTCTAAAGATAGACACGGTCGAGAAGCCGATTCCTAGGCGAATTCTCAAGTTTATTTGCCTTAAAATCCTTATTGGTTTCCTAGATAATCTAGTTATCTCGAGAGTGATCAGCTCTGAGAACAGCCCTATGGGCGCGTCAATGAAATGTCCTATTTATTCAGTGGAAAACAGAGTTGAAAATCCGGGATGTCACAGATGGTCCCATACCGGAATTGGAGATACCTCTGTATGTGTTGGAGGTTGTGTTTGGGAAAGGTACAGCAGACCTTAAGGGTGGTTCGGTGGTGGACCCGGTGGACCCTAAGGTTGAAGATCCAGATTCTCCAGTGTATTCTGCTGTAGGCTCCAGCTGGAGTGTGGAAGGAGATGACGAGGAGAACGAAGACCCGTAGTTGATAGGAAACCCCACCCCTGTTTGCAGACCCTGTTTTCTTATTGATGTTGCATAGGACCTGACTCCTGTAGTTCAGATTGTATATATATGACTCAGTTTGTTGTATATGTACATAAGTGTGGTGGTTGTTTTTAGTTAAAAAATTATGACCCTACTTTTATATCACATTGTGTTATTGTCTGGGGATTATTTATATGCTTCCGTGTGACATCTAGATTTTTCAACCTTGTCTTCTACCGAATAAATCGGGCATTTCATTGACGAGCCTATAGGGTTATTCCCAAAGCCGATCACTCTTGAGATAACTAGACAATCTAGGGGAATTATTAAGGAATTTTAAGGCAATAGACTTGAGAACTCGATCAGGAATCGGCTTCTCGACCGTGTCCATCTTTATAGACCATTACGACACAGTTAAAAATCGATTTGAAATCAGAGATAGACTAGTTCGACAGAGATGTGTGACTAATCGTGGGTGACCCCACTAAACTAGAAAATTCTCGTCGACCGGCCCTAGATTAATTTTCTTATTGTTTTGGTACCCTGTGTCCGTATTTAAATTCTCGAGATTTTCAAGACAATCGAGAGTCGTCATTGAGTCGAGTGGGTTCATTGTGGCTCGAAGAAAATCGACCATTGGTCATTTGCACTGAAAAGTTCTGAAAGTTACCCGGTAACCTAGGTTACACTAAAAACTCGTCAAATGAAAATTAACCATGAATTCGAGTCCGATTTTAGAAATTGAAAGTTCTGTGATGTCACGATCAATTCTAGGAACGTCGACTCAGTCTCAGAAGATTTTTCAGAGATTCCTTTACGGAAAATCAGTTCGAACGTTACGGAAAATTAGTAGAAATTCAGATGGGCTAAATCAATGGAAATTGAGACTTTTAAACTGAGTCCGTGAGTGTTAGAGATTTATAGAAAATTGCTCGAGATTTTTCCTCGTTGAAATCGGACCTCAATTTGGAAAATTGAGTAATGAAATTAAATCTAAAATGGTGAAATTCGGTTTTTGCAAGGGGCTGGAATTTTGGCTTTAATTTGGATGTTTTTGTGAGTGTCGCGACCTCCCCGAAGCGGGTTGGACCACCTAAGGGTTCGGCTAATGGATTACTAAGTCTAACTTAGCTCGGGCTCTCCGGGCCCATACCAATTCACGACTTAGGTTTGAGTTCTTAACGTGCAAATGATTTTCAATCAGGGGTCGCCACTAATCTATTTTTGGTGGGTCGATTAGAAACCCAAGTAAAGTAATGGGAGAATTACTTCACTCCTACGAACCAGAGATTAAATGAGTTCGGGGACTTGATTACGCTAGATTTCTCTAACGCCCTTTCGGTATCTTTTCTTTTTATTTCAAAAATATTTTGCAGGCAGCTTGAATTGATTTTAATTTATCTTCCTAACATGTGAGGTGATCATGCGGGTACGCAAACCACCAATTTAACACCCAAGAAAGCGATGAATAAATTGCAGGACTTACCTCATAGCAACGAAAGCATATGCAATATTAGATCAGAATTCACATCGACAGTCTAAATATGATTAACACGCAATTTCTTTTTCTTTTTTTCACTTATTTAATGAAAATCATGCAATATCCAATGCATACTACTAATCTAACATGAAATGATATGACATAATAACATGGCCTAAGCTACATGGTGCAAATGAGATGTTTTTGTGTTTCCTTAATAAGCATGCAATCTATTCTAAATAATGAAATTAATTTATTCAAAGATAAATTTTTTAGGTATTTTCCATGAAATTCGAAATTAAAATTGTTCAATAATTAAATGTGCAATCTAAACTAACAAAATGACCTAATTCTAATGACAGGTAGTTTCCAATTAAATGAACCTAGCAACAATCACTAAATGACGTGCATTTCATGAACCTACTTCTATATGACATGTGCATGACATTTTTTTAAATGCAATTTATCCTAGAAAATAAAACTAATTTATTCTAAGACATTTCTTTTGTATTTTTCATGAAATTTGGAATTAGAAAAATGTGAAAATTATCTATCAAAATTAAAATATCATCTAATTTGTATTAGGAATGAGGTTAAGCCAAATCCTAATTTAAACTAGAATGTTATCCCAACTTAGAAATTCCTAACTAAAATGCAATCTATCTAAAAACTTTCTCTAAACTTAAATTAAAAAACTATTATCTAGAATTAAACTATATAAAATTTTACCCTAAAATGCAATGACATGCAAAGAGCGCCAAAATTCTAATTTTTTTATGTTTTCGTATTAATTTCGAAATTAAAAATTGCCAAGTAATTAAACATGAAACCTAAGTTAAAACTAGCAACCTAAATTAATTAATTTTTCTTGGGATTTTTTTTTGTAAAAATTTAAAATCAAAATCCTATTCTAAATTGACGCGTCCAATTCTTTAAAAAAAACTAATATCCTGAATGCATTTTTTTTTGTTATTATTATTTTTTATTTATTTAAAAAAACGAAATAACTAGATATGGTAAGCCTAGCCCTAATCTAACTTGCATTTTGTTTTTGAATTTTTTTATGCAAAGACAAAAGTTAATTCAAATAACCCGATATCCAATCCAATCAAGATAAGATTAATACCCAAAATTGACGAACCATATCTCGCGCATGAGATCGGGTTGGTCAATTTTAAATTAAATCGTGAATCGAATCTCGGGCATGAGATTGGATTGTCGATTTTTGTAAGAGATCGTGAGTCGGATTTCGGGGCGAAAATCGAACTCCTAATCCCTAATTTGAGGGGTTATTTCACATTGGAATTTCAATCATGCATTAATGAATAATCACGCTAAAAAACTATATAAAAACAAACTATAAACTATATAAAAAATAAAGATAAAAAATAAAAAAAAAAAAACTACCTAATGTTCCCCTTTTGTTTTTTTTTTTTTTATCTTTTCCTTTCACACACGCTTTGTCGTGGGTCTCCAAAGGAAGCAGGTCGTCGGTCCGGAGGGGCAGCTCGCTAACGTGAACCGGCAGCGGCGGTGGTGGACCGACGGCGAAGGAGGGTGGCACTCGGCGTCGGGCTTCACGGACGGCGAGCGAAAACGAGATATGGCGTCAACAGCGGAGTGGGGTATAGCGAGTCGTTGCTGGTGCGGTGGGTGGTAGCGGCTCGGGCGTTGGGCGGTGAGTAGGATGGAGCTCGGGGTTGCTGGTGCGAGCGGTCGAGGCACGACTGTGGGTGTGGGCTGGAGGGTGCTCGCGGCATCAACAGGAGGTGCGGGTGCTGGCTGCGGGTGCGAGGCGTCGGGGACGGTGGCGCGCGGGCGAGAGGCGGCGACGGGCTCGGAACTCGCCGGCGACGGGCTCGGAACTCGCCGGAAGGAGGAAGTTTGCTGGCGCGGTGACGGGCCGCTACGAAGGTGCTGCTCGTCTCGCGAGGGATTGAGCGGCGGTGGAGATCAGTTGCGTCGGGCGTTGGTGCAGATCGGGAGCTCGTGCGGCGGTGATGCGAACGACAGGCGGGCGCGGTGGTGCGGCGAGGAGGCTCGCGGGCTTCGGGAGACGGATGAAAGTCGAGGAAAGAAGAAGAACAGTGGGCGCTTCTCTTTTTCTCTTTCCAGCCGCACGTCCCTTCTCCGTCTCTCGCACCTTTGTCTCTCTGTACTTTCAGTTTTTTTACTGTTTCGGCTTCACCTTTTGTTTTTCTCTATTTTTAATCTCTTCCCCCTGACTTCATTTTTTTCTTGTTTCTCTCGGACGAGCGTCTCTTTTTTTTTTTTTTTTTTTTAATTTCTTCCTTTCTCTCCACTCGTGTGTCTCTACGGGTTCTCTCTTTTTAATAGCTCTCACAAACCACTCCAGTGAATTTTTTTCGTTCTCTTTTCCTCGCCCCCCTCGCGTGGCTTCCCCCTTTGCGTATTTATAGGGTTCTTGAAGTCCAACTGACTTTAGTGTGAATAGGAGGCGGCTGTAATTTTTCCTTGCTGTTCACGTCCGATTGCTTTTTTTAAATATGGTGGCTACCCATATGCTTTTCAGCAGGGATAATATTAAAGAAATGTTGGTCCATCTTCTTGCAGGAGAATTTTCACGTCCCCCATTCCATGCGTGCATGTGCATGCATTAATGAGAGGGGAGAAAATGCACGTTCGTGGATTCTTTGTTCTTTCTCATGCTTGGGGCTTCTTATACGGCTACTTGTCCCTCCCTTCTATAGGATAGCCGCAACTTTTGACTTTTCTTGTTTGTTATTTGCTTCCTCCTTCAGCAAATTTCTCGTTGCTTCTCCTGACAACCCACACTTGAGAGAGAGCATATTATATAATATTATATCATGGGCTCATTTTGCTTCTCTGAGGATTCCTCTAGAATCCGCACGTCCGCCGAATTTGTGTGTGCATGCGCATGCATTAATGAGGGAGAGACAACGGACGTGCAAGAACTTCCTTCCTCTTTTTGACTTTCGCTCTTTTGCATGCTCAGACCAGTGGAGAGAGACCATCCCTTCGTGCATGTAATCGACTACGAGCCGCTGCGTCTTGTCGCGCTTTTAGTACCGATGCAAATACAACTACATTAAATGCAATTTTACTATTTTTATTATTATTTTTTATTTTTTATTTTATTTTTCATGCAACTAATTACTAAATGATTAGGTAAAATTTAGGTGTCAACAGCTGCCCCTCTTTGAAGGTGAGCTCGCAGAGGTTGCATTCAAAGACAATATGATACCTAAATTTTGACCATGAACATGCAATGGATGATACTTTGGCGGGACTTTTTTTTTTATTTTATGCAATGTCATGAAAATGGTAATGCAAGTGTGAGATGTTGAAAAGGAGAGCATACCCGTAATTACTTACTAGTCAGAGCGTCCTGAAGTACGGGATGAATTTTCGTTTGCTCGGCAAGTGTCCAGGTTCCCTGAAAAGTCTACATGAATCTATCCAATAGACACTCAATGTTAGGTGAGATGCCTTGTTGAATTCAGATGACTCGAAATACCTAGATTCACACTAAGGTATAGCGAGTAAGATTCGATGAGATTTGAGACATCCAGATCCAGATTGAGATGTCAAGAAATTGGGGACTTAACCAATAGTCACTCAATGTTAGGTGAGATGAATATTGGATTAAGAGGATTTGAAATACCTAGATCCAGACTAAGGTATAACGAGAAAGATCAGAAAGCACTCATATCCAGAATGAAATGCTTAATGAACAGTTTTGAGACATCCAGATCCAGACTGAGATGTCAAAAATTTGGGAACTTAACCAATAAACACTCAATGTTAGGTGAGATGAATATTGGATTAAGAGGATTCGAAATACCTAGATCCAGACTAAGGTATAACGAAAAAGATTGAAAAACATTCACATCCAGAGTGAAATGCTTAACAAAGAGTTTCGAGACATCCAGATCCAGACTGAGATGTCAAGAATTTTTTGAACTTAACCAATAGACACTCAATGTTAGGTGAGATGAATATTGGATTAAGAAGATTCGAAATACCTAGATCCAGACTAAGGTATAACAAAAAAAATCGAAAAACATTCACGTCCAGAGTGAAATGCTTAACGAAGAGTTTCGAGACATCCAGATCCAGACTGAGATGTCAAGAATTTTTTGAACTTAACCAATAGACACTCAATGTTAGGTGAGATGAATATTGGATTAAGAAGATTCGAAATACCTAGATCCAGACTAAGGTATAACGAAAAAAGATCGAAAAACATTCACATCCAGAGTGAAATGCTTGACGAAAAGTTTCGAGACATCCAGATCCAGACTGAGATGTCAAGAATTTTGGAACTTAACCAATAGACACTCAATGTTAGGTGAGATGAATATTGGATTAAGAAGATTCGAAATACCTAGATCCAGACTAAGGTATAACGAAAAAGATCGAAAAACATTCACATCCAGAGTGAAATGCTTGACGAAAAGTTTTGAGACATATATCAAGAATTTGGGAATACCTAGGACAAACCTAGGATATTTGTGAAGGTTACTTACCTCTTGGTAGAAAGAAGTTTTGGAACATCGAGGATGTACTTCAAATATTCATGGAGGTTTCTCACCTCGAGGCTTTTGAAAGGCAACATAAATGTCAGGAGCTCTTGGGTTTTCAAGGAAACATTACCTATCAGACATGACTAGAGCAAAAATACATGCATTCGCCAAAGAAGTAAGCAATTCAGCACACTCGAAAGTCCACTGAAGCTTCTATCCATTCAATCAAGATTTATGCATGATGGTTTTACCATATTTGCACTACCAAATTTCCACTGAGGAGAATCATCGTTTAAGACAATTTTCACTCGTGACATGGATTTTCAAGACTACCAAATGCGAGACTTTCAGTTAGAAAGGACTTTCACTCACTCTCATTAAGAAGGCTATTTTGTCCCGTCCATTAATGTGGGATCACAGGAATCACTCCATCTTACTTTCATCATGTCAATAAGGGTTTCGAGTATTCTCGCAAGCGGTACGACCTTGTCAATCTAAAAGGTCTTTATCAAGATTGTAAGGTAGGCTTGGTCAATGGCTCAACAAAGAGGGACTTTTTGAGTCAAGGCTAATGAAAGAACAATACTTCGCAATCATCTCCGGGTTTACAAATCAAGGAACCTGCGAAATGAGATAGAAATGGTCTTGCTCGCACTTCTTCGAGCGATGCTTTTAAGCATATGAATTCCTACGTTAATTTCAGTGCCTTAATCTGAAGAGACTTTGTAAGAGATGTAACGTAAGTTAAGTTCATGGGTTGAGAAGTGAATGGATCATTAGGCTCAAAATGTGTATAGGGGGATGAGAATTGGTGATCATCTTGGCATTGTCACCGGTCTTCTTCTTCACCATTGGGATTTTCCTCATAGGTACTATAAAAACTTGGCATTTGAGTTCTTTGTGTACCACTCCATTTGGAATACACCCTTTTACAACTGATAATCATTTATCTTGACTCTTTCTTTCATTTTTTATGGGCATTGGCCTTGCTTTTACCAGGCACACTGCTTTTTTATGCCCCCTTTGTTTTTTTTTTGAATAACCATGTAATGCTTTAACATTTGGGTTCTTGAGGATTTTTTCATTTTTTTGTCAGCATTCGGAATTCTGCTGCTTGAACATTTGCCTTTTGCCTTGCCCCAGTGTGGGGGATGATCACCAATTGGGTTTAAATGAAACGAATTTACAAGCTCAAGGGGCTACGCAATGGATAAAGTGTGTAGGATAGAGAAAGAACTGCTCTTCATCATCCTAAGGCACTTGAATTACCGTATGAATTCAATGTAATAGCAATACCTAAAGATTGATGCAAGTGAGAGCAAGAATATTCCTACCAAATTCCTCACCTCATGATGTCGTCTTACCTCCAGCTTGCCCCAATGTGGGGTGGTTCTTGATAGGGGTAATTTGAAAATTATCCACGTGTGTGGGCTCAAAAGGGTTTAAATAATGGATGATCATGTAGTGTTTGGGATAGAGAATGAACCACCTCTCATCATTTCGATCATCGTACCTTTCGCGAGAAAACTCTTTACCTTACAAACATGGAACTTCCTACACTTATCTCTCCAGTGTATGAGCAAGGGACTGTGTATAGGTTAAGGCTTGCCTTTCATCATCCTGACATGTCTCATTTAGCATGTTCAATCCATTCCACATCATTCATTAACTTGATTTACGGTGATAATCTTTAGTGGAATTGGTAATTTAACAGGTAAAACTACAATCACTTCATGAACTTATTAGCGTTGAGCACAAAGAATTGGTAGCTCAAAAAAGAAAGAAAAGGATTGAATAAATAAAAATAAAAATAAAAAAATAAAAAAATGTTTTTTTTTTTTTAATGAATGGTAACTTTGTTGCAGTTTCCAGGGATCGAACCCCGGTCGTTCTCGAACCCTTTCATTCCCCATACCACGGGCCGAGGCCTTTGGATAGTGTCCACTGGGCATTTCTTTTATTGAACCGACTGCGGGTCAACACGTACGTCGTATCGAATCAGATGAATTTGATATGTATATGGAACATGGCCTACTTTTCATCTCATTCATTCCATTCCCACACAAAAAATGAAGAAATGAGTACCTTCGATTCACAACAAAGTCTATCAAGGGTAATACTTCTTCACAGCATCAGAGTTAACAGGATTAGAAAACTCACGACCATCCATTTCTGTAAGGATTAAGGCACCTCCAGGGAGTACCCTCTTCACCATATACGGGCTGCTATAATTTGGAGCAAATTTGCCTCCAGGATCAGGAAAAATTGGCAACACCTTTCTTAGAACTAGATCATTCACTTTGAAGTGTCTTGGCCGTACCTTCCGATTGAAAGACTTGGCTACTCTTTGTTGATACATCTGACCGTGGCAAAGAGCTTTTAACCTTTTCTCATTAATCAGATTCAACTGCTCGAACCTTTGTTGTGTCGATTCTGCCTTGGACAATTCCACTTGGGATAAGACTCTCAAAGAGGGGATTTCTACTTCCACAGGCAAGACTGCCTCCATGCCATAAACTAAGGAGAAAGGGGTTGCCCCGGTGGATGTTCGGATTGATGTTCGATACGCCGTTAGAGCAAATGGTAACCTGTCATGCCAATCTCGATAATTCTCGGCTGTCTTAGCCAGGATCTTCTTGATGTTCTTATTAGCTGCCTCAACAGCTCCATTCATTTGTGGGCAGTATGGTGATGAATTCAAATGCTTGATTTTGAACTCACTGAACAACTCATCAACAAATTTGTTATTCAGATTTGTCCCATTGTCAGTGACAATTGCTTCAAGGACACCATAACGGGCAATTATGTCACGCCTGATAAACTTCACAACATTTCGGGCCGTGACATTAGCATATGATGCGGCTTCAATCCACTTTGAAAAATAATCTATTGCCACCAATATAAACCGGTGTCCATTTGAAGCTTTGGGATTTATTGGGCCAATCACATCGATCCCCCACATTGAGAAAGGCCATGGCTCAGATAGCTGGTGCAACTCTGTTGGAGGAACATTTATTTTATCTCCGTGAATTTGGCAACGATGGCAACTTCTAACATGCTGTATGCAGTCACTTTCCAGTGCAAGTCAATAGTAACCTAGTCTCATGATCTTCTTGGCTAACATGTGCCCATTCATGTGTGGGCCACAAACTCCTTCATGCACTTCTTGCATGATTTGGGTGGCTTCTGCTTCATCTACGCATCTCAATAAAACTGAATCATAAGATCTCTTGTATAAATTCTTACCACTGACAAAGAACTTTAAGGCCATCTTCATTATGTATTTTCTATCGGCTGGAGTGCTCCCTTTAGGAAATTCCTGCTTTTGAATATAATTCATGATATCGTAATACCATGGCTTCTCATCGAGCTCTTCATTCACGACCATACAATAAGAAGGTTTGGCTAGAACCTCAATTTTCAAAGGCTCAACCTCTAAACCATCAGTAACTTGCAACATAGATGACAACGTTGCCAGGGCATCGGCGAACTGATTATGAGATCTAGCCAAGTAGTCAAACGAGATTTCATCGAACTCCTTCACCAACTCTTCAAGGTATTTGTGATACGACAGTAATTTGGCATCCCTGGTCTTCCATTCTCCTACGGTTTGGAGTATGATCAGTGCAGAATCTCCATATACTTTCAATTTGGCCACTCCCATTTCAATTGCGTCCTGAAGTCCGAGAATACAAGCTTCGTATTCGGCAATATTGTTAGTGCATGGAAATATTAATTTCGCGGCTACTGGGTGGTGTTGTCCGTCTGGGGATATTAGTACTTTGCTTGATACCGGAACCGGACAAGTTCACAGCTCCATCAAAGAACATAGACCATGCATCTTCATTTATGGCCAAAATACGATCATCCAGAGGACAATCATCATCATTCAAGGTTCTAGGATTCTCAGCCAATATATCAGCAATTACTCGGCCTTTAACTGATTTTTGTGGCATGAACTGCACGTCAAATTCCGAAACCAAGACCTGCCATTTGGCTAGCTTACCCACCAAAGCTGGTTGATTAAATAAATACTTGATGGGATCGTTCTCGGTCATGAGAAACGTCTGGTAATGCAAGGTGTACTGTTGTAGTCTATGCAATACCCATACTAACGCGGCACATGTTTTTTCAGCATCAGAATATTTTAGCTCCGAGACAGTGAACTTTTTACTAAGGTAATAAATGGCCCATTCCTTCTGATCCACGGGACTTTTCTGAGCTAACATCGCGCCGAGTGACTCACTATGGATTGTGAGGTACATAATCAAAGGATGCCCTGATATTGGTGGGACAAGGACTAGGGGATTCATCAAATATTGCTTCAGCTTATCGAATGCCTCTCGACATTCCCCATTCCGTTCAACTTGTACGTTTTTCCTCAAGAGTTTGAAGAACGGCTTAGCGGTCTCAAAGAGTTGGGAAATGAATCGTGCAATGTAATTCAGTCTCCCTAAGAGACTCCGAACCTCCTTCACTGTCGACGGAGGTTGCAATTCACATATTGCCTTGGCTTTAGATGGGTCAATCTCGATCCCTTTACTACTTACCATAAACCAAAGTAATTTTCCTGATGCTGTCCCGAACACGCACTTGGCAGGGTTTAAACGGAGTTTGAATTCACGGAGCCGATCAAAGAACTTCTTGAGGGTTTCAACATGGCTTTTCCCAGGTCGGGTTTTTGCAATCATATCGTCAACATATACCTCGATTTCTTCATGCATCATGTCATGGAACAACGTAACCGTGGCTCGTTGGTAAGTTGCCCCCGCATTTTTAAGTCCGAAGGGCATGACCTTATAATGAAAAGTTCCCCACGGGGTAATAAATGTTGTCTTCTCTTTGTCTTCATCTTTCATTCTTATCTGGTTGTACCTAGAAAAATCATCCATGAAAGAGAATAATTCAAATCCGGCAGTACTATCCACGAGAACATCGATATGTGGCAATGGGAAGTCATCCTTTGGGTTGGCCTTGTTTAAATCCCAGTAATCAACACACACTCGGACTCGACCGTCTTTCTTCATGACTGGTACTATGTTGGCCACCCGTTCAGGGTATTGCGAGACTTCGATGAACCCCACTTTGAGAAGTTTCATTACTTCCTCTTCTATCTTCTTTGAGAGCTCCGGTTTAGTCCTCCGAAGCTTCTGCTTCTTTGGACGTATGTCTGGATTAGTGGGCAAACAATGTTCCACAATTGATGGATCTAAACCTGGCATATCAGCATATGTCCAAGCAAAGATATCCTGATATTCTTTTAGTAATTGAGTCAGGTGCTCGGCCTCATCTTTGGGAAGATTTGCCCCAATTTTTATCTCCTTGGGATCTTCGGCATCACTCAAATTGAGAGTGACGGTTTGCTCGGAGGTGAGAACTTTGGGTTTTTCATGTTGCTCCCAACTTTGTTGTACTTCAATGGAGTCACCATTTGGATCATCAGGGTCATCACCGTCATCGCTCATGGCATTGGATTGGACCATTTTCACCTTCTTGCCTGCCATAAGGTTGCTCTCTTGTGGGCCAGCACCCATTTCCTCCGATGGTTCTTCGTCAATGGCACCTATAAGGAGATCATCGAATAGGGTCGTGATCCCTTCCATCCCATTATCTAGATCCTCTATCTTTGAAGTTGTCGGGTCATCCATGCTACTCCATCCATCGGGCTCGATACCTCGGGTGGCGATCGCTCCTCCTTCATTATGCATCATTCTAGCAGGGCCAGGGAATGTCTCGCGGATATCGAGGAGTAATGAGTTTTTCCTCTCTTGCTCATGTCCTCCACCTTTTCCATGGTACCCTAATCCGGTGGAACGAGACCTTCGAGGGGCTTCAATAGGATTCCGGATACCCTGCTCTTTTTTACCAAGTCCACGGCCAGGAATAAAGCGATTTCCAACCATCACTCTTGCTACCATAACCGCTGCATTTGACACATCAGGGATGGGTGCTGTCGATCCTCGAGATGCATGAATAGTGGATACAAGTTTGAACGATTGGTAACTTGACTCCTCCCTATGCTCCGGCTCGACATAGGGGATGGCCGTCTCATGATAAATCCGGTGATCTTCTTCGCCATGAACAGTGACTAGCTTTCCTTTGACAACAAATTTCATGCTTTGGTGGAGACTTGATGGCACAGCTCTGCAAAGTATGAATCCGGGGGACGACCTAATAGGAAATTGAATCGTAGGAATGTCCATCACTGGAAAAGGACGTTGAACATCACCGGCCCTATTTGCAGATCAAGGTGGGTCTCCCCTATCACCTCCTTTCTCATACCATCAAAAGCTCAGACAGAGGTCTTTGCAGCATTTATTTTTGAAGGATCTATTTTAAGGCGGTGAAGAGTCGCCAATGGATAGATATTCAAGGCAGACCCATTATTAATGAGTACTCGAGCCACATGGGAAGCCTTGCACTTGACGGATATATATAACGCCTTAGTACGTCCCCTCCCCTCAAGAGGGAATTCTTCATCAAAAAAGGCTATTAAATCCTTAAGAAGAATTGACCCTACAAATTCCTCCAACCTGTTTACCTCAATCGTCTCTGGTACACGAACTTCGCTCAAAACCTTCATTAGAGACTTTTGATGTGTAGGAGACGTTTGCAAGAGTTCAAGTAAAGAGATTTGAGCGGGCAATTTCGCATGGCGGTCGACCACGTTATACTCATTTGCTTTGATTATAGCCAGAAATTCTTTAGCCTCTTCATCAGTAACTGGCTTTGCAGGTTGGGCATTAGCTTGAGCATAGGTTCGACCAGACCTTGTAATCAGGTCAACATCTAGCTCGTATGACCAGGGGACTGCTTTGTTATCCTTGTACTCATACAGTTGGGGCATCTCAATAATTATTTCTTCATCAGTTGAAGGCACTTCCACTATCAGTCCTTCATGGTCAGAGGCGTCCTCAAGTGGGGGCATGTCCTCGATCAATGGATCTGGTTCACTCTTTTCAGCACTTAGCTTAGCAAATTCTTTCTCCCAATCAATGACGACTTCGGAGATAGTTGACACTATTCCAACTTGGTCAGCATACACGATCACGCCAGCCTTAACCATTTCTTGAACCCTTTCCTTCATGGTAGGCAAGGGAGGATTTTCATCTGTCGGATAGTAACCAACTCTAACTAATCCGCTATAAATATCTTTGACAGACACCTTCAAGTTCATCTTTTTGCCAGCATTGAACTCAAAGATTGTATTCACGCTTCCCTGATGTTCCGGCAACGGATTCTCTTTGACATTTGGTTGGGTGGTACGGAAAGAAAATGCCTTAGTATCCAATAAATTTTGGATCTTGTGCTTCAAAGTCAAACATTCATCAGTTGAATGGCCGACCTCTCCCATATGATACTCACATTTTTTGGAGGGATCGTAGTTAGAGAATTTTTCAGCATTGGGTCGCTTTGGTTCATGGGAGATCAATCCCTTCTTTTGGAGTATCGGCAAGACCTGAGATAGAGGGCCAGGAAGAGGAGAGAACTGCCTTTTGGTGAATTGCTGCGGTGCAGGCACTCGGCCTCCATCTTGATGATTCCCAGGGATACGAACCATCTGAGGCTTACTAGGGGCTGGTTGCGCATATGCAACATTGATTTCAGTGGCTGGTTCTTTATCTTTCTTCATGGTGAACCTTTTGCCTTGATGAGTCGGTTCATTGAACCATCCATCCCTTAGCCCCATCTCGATCTGTTCACTCACTGGGATAAGTTGGTTGAAGTTCTCAACGTATGTGCTAGCCATCTGCTTACGGAACTCATACGGGAGAGTCTTGACGAACAACTTCATCAACTCCTTGTTTGTAGGCTCAGGAGTGATTTGAGCTACCAAGTTCCGCCACCTTACAACATACTCCTTAAATGACTGACTTTTCTTCTTCTCCATCCGCTCAAGATCCTCTCAGGAAGGTGCAATGTCCATGTTGAACTTATACTGCTTTAGGAAAGCATCAGCCACATCATTCCAAGTGTCGAGAAGGTTTACATTTTTCATTATGTACCAGTTGAGTGCGGGTCCAGTCAAGCTTGCATGAAACGATTGGATCATGAGAGGCTCGTTCTTGACGTATTGGGCCATGCGTACGTAGTACATCTGCAAATGAGCTTTTGGGTAGGAAGTACCATCGTATTTTTCGAACTCCGGCATCTTAAACTTCTTCGGCATTTTGACCTTCTCATAAACCGACAAGTCGAACGGGAGTGAATTCCGCGACTCTTGCAATTGTTTCAGTTTCTCTTCAAGTTTGGTGAAGCGTTCATCTTGCTCTGCCTTAAGGATATTGTTAGGTTTAGCTTTTTCGGCAGTGACAAATAGTGGGTCATCCTCCAGCTCAGGCATGTCGTTATCATCCATTTGGGCCTTGTCCGTCTGCTTTGGAACCACTATCTCGGGGAGAGTGGGTGCAAGAGTCTAATGCACTTGGAGGGATTGTATTTGATCTGTCATAAGCTGTATAGAGGTGAGCAACTGCTGTAGTTGGTTTTCCATAGTGGTCATACAATCACGCATTTCGGTTTGGTCGGCCATTTTTGCTCTCGATCGTGTAATGATGGGCGAACGTGGAGGATCCGTATCACCTAATTTGAAGAAATAGACAAAAATAAGTATCTCATATGAAATACACCGGTCCATGGCAATGGTCTAAAACTTTTATTCATTAATGGAGTTTTTGACAATCCTAACAAAATAGAAGCAAGATTGATTCAAGCACTTCATTAATGAAATAGAAGCTTAAAATGCCCTAAACAAACAAACTAGGAAAGTAAATGACTCAACTTCCTAAACATTAATCTAGAAACAACAAGATTGACTCAAACACTTCATCTAGCTTGATCAATATACACTCGGGACACCACTCGGCGCAATCGCTTATTCTCCTCTTGAGCTTTTTCAGCAACCATTTTGAGGCATTTATTCTCAGCGCGGTTGGTGATCTTTAGTGGCACCTCTAGTATCTTTGGAAGTAACTCCTCTGGAATTTTGTGTTGTTGAATGTACTTAATTGAGGCATAGTACTTCATTTCTTTGCCCTTTAGTTCCTCCTCCGGCCACTTGAGTTTTCGTGGCTGGCACATATCCCACATTGATTTAATTGTGAGAATGGAATCTTCATGGTCTCGGTCTCCATCAACAAAGTTGGCTTGGAGTGGATCGCTTGCAATTTGGGGAAGCTCTTGCACAACTTGATGCGACGGGTCACTCTAGTCGGATAGTACTCTGTTGCTCGGTGAATCCCAGTAGCGGGATTGGGCCAACACCTCCACATGAAAGTCTTGCCACATGAACTTGGAACCACTTAGCATGCCATAGGAAACCCTTGGAAGTCGGTTTTTTCATGAAAGCTAGCCATCTAGAATAATGGTAATCCGGTGCATGTTTTTGGTTGTTCTCAAATCTCATAATAGGGTGATTAGAGTTATTAACATCATGTATAGTCATTAAACCACCAAACCCTTTTATATGAGAAAGAAACCAAATTTGCAAAAGCTCAGGAGAGGAATGGAAAGTCTTATCACCGCTTCCTTTAAATCGAGTGAGGGAAAGAAAGGTTTCAGTCAAAATAGTGTTTACGAAATTTTTTCCTCCCAACACTTGTTCAACTAAGTGAGCCATCAAAGGGTTAATAGCATTCTTGCAATGAGGAAAAGTATAAACCCAAAGAAAGCTAAAAGGAAAACCCTTCTCATTTGAAATGAATTGCCATTTTCAAAACATTCTTTTAGAAAAGATAAATGACATGTATTGCGGTGAGCTTTTAAAACCTTTCTTACATTGTCCTCCTTAATTCTCAAAAAATTGGATAAGGCCACAACGGGGTCTATTACGATAGGCGGGCTAATTAATTCAGCTTTCAAGGATTTCCCTATGGCAGTGCTATATTCTTCCAAGGTGGGCGTGAGTTCATGCTTACCGCCGAAGATGAAAGTAGAAGTCTCGGGGCACCAACAATGAGCAAGTGCTTGGATGAGGCCGCCATGGATGTTGACACGTAGCAATGGAAGTAGTCGACTAATGTGCGACTCTACAAATTGACGGCCAGCTTGGTCTAACTTGTCCCACCATGCGCTAAGCTCTTCCTTTGGAGGGAGAATAATTCGAATGTCTGGTATTCCCATTGTATATTGATCAAGACTCGGGACAATCCTAATGCCATGAACCGACAAAATAATACGGTAGAGTAAGTAAATTGCAAAGGCGAGAATTTAGAGAACTTACTTTACCAATAAACAAAGGGCAATCACATAGACATGCGCATGTTAAGTGGCTCGATTTCTAGTCTATAAGGCTTAACAAAGTGAAGCCACAAGGATGATCAGACTAGCCGCGGGCGTGCGGACTATGTCGGGTCCTCATGACTCCGGCTTAGTCAAAGAGCCGACCTAGGTTGCGGGCATGCGAACCGAGGTGGGTACTCTTGATGCCAGAAAAGAAACTTCGGGATTGAGATGGGCGACTCATACCGCGGGCATGCGGTCGAAGTGGTATCCATCTCAATACCATCCTAGATGATCCTATGCAGCCCAGGTTCGGCGGCGGGTTGTGTGTGCAATAATGTAGTGCTAAATGCAGGGCATGAACGACATTTTATATCAAGCAACACTTCGTTCATGAAAATAAACCATTCATTATTACACTTCCCTGCAAAACAAAAGTCAGCAAACACTTCCCCTTATACCTCCCATCCTACAAGACCATTTAACACCTTAAATGTTAGGGACGTACAGGATCCTTGCTGCCAAACAAAAATATATATATTTTTTTAAATATAAGAGAAAATTGGCCTAAGTCCACTAAGAATTTTAACTCAAGTCCCCAGCGGAGTCGCTAAGCTGTCGTGACCTCCCCGAAGCGGGTTGGACCACCTAAGGGTTCGGCTAATGGATTACTAAGTCTAACTTAGCTCGGGCTCTCCCAGGCCCATACCAATTCACGACTTAGGTTTGAGTTCTTAACATACAAATGATTTTCAATCAGGAGTCGCCACTAATCTATTTTTGGTGGGTCGATTAGAAACCCAAGTAAAGTAATGGGAGAATTACTTCACTCCTACGAACCAGAGATTAAATGAGTTCGGGGACTTGATTACGCTAGATTTCTCTAACGCCCTTTCGGTACCTTTTCTTTTTTATTTCAAAAATATTTTGCAGGCAGCTTGAATTGATTTTAATTTATCTTCCTAACATGTGAGGTGATCATGCGGGTACGCAAACCACCAATTTAACACCCAAGAAAGCGATGAATAAATTGCAGGACTTACCTCATAGCATCGAAAGCATCTGCAATATTAGATCAGAATTCACATCGACAGTCTAAATATGATTAACACGCAATTTCTTTTTCTTTTTTTCACTTATTTAATGAAAATCATGCAATATGCAATGCATACTACTAATCTAACATGAAATGATATGACATAATAACATGGCCTAAGCTACATGATGCAAATGAGATGTTTTGTGTTTCCTTAATAAGCATGCAATCTATTCTAAATAATGAAATTAATTTATTCAAAGACAAATTTTTTTAGGTATTTTCCATGAAATTCGAAATTAAAATTGTTCAATAATTAAATGTGCAATCTAAACTAACAAAATGACCTAATTCTAATGACAGGTAGTTTCCAATTAAATGAACCTAGCAACAATCACTAAATGACGTGCATTTCATTAACCTAATTTTATATGACATGTGCATGACATTTTTTTAATTGCAATTTATCCTAGAAAATAAAACTAATTTATTCTAAGACATTTCTTTTGTATTTTTCATGAAATTTGGAATTAGAAAAATGTGAAAATTATCTATCAAAATTAAAATATCATCTAATGTGTATTAGGAATGAGGTTAAGCCAAATCCTAATTTAAACTAGAATGTTATCCCAACTTAGAAATTCCTAACTAAAATGAAATCTATCTAAAAAATTTCTCTAAACTTAAATTAAAAAACTATTATCTAGAATTAAACTATATGAAATTTTACCCTAAAATGCAATGACATGCAAAGAGTGCCAAAATTCTAAATTTTTTATGTTTTTGTATTAATTTCGAAATTAAAAATTGCCAAGTAATTAAACATGAAACCTAAGTTAAAACTAGCAACCTAAATTAATTAATTTTTCTTGGGATTTTCTTTTGTAAAAATTTAAAATCAAAATCCTATTCTAAATTGACGCGTCCAATTCTTAAAAAAACTAATATCCTGAATGCATTTTTTGGATTTTTGTTATTATTATTTTTATTTTTTATTTATTAAAAAAAACGAAATAACTAGATATGCTAAGCCTAGCCCTAATCTAACTTGCATTTTTTTTTTTTGAATTTTTTTATGCAAAGACAAAAGTTAATTCAAATAACCCGATATCCAATCCAATCAAGATAAGATTAATACCCAAAATTGACGAACCATATCTCGCGCATGAGATCGGGTTGGTCAATTTTAAATTAAATCATGAATCGAATCTCGGGCATGAGATTGGATTGTCGATTTTTGTAAGAGATTGTGAGTCGGATTTCAGGCGCGAAAATCGAACTCCTAATCCCTAATTTGAGGGGTTATTTCACATTGGAATTTCAATCATGCATTAATGAATAATCACGCTAAAAAACTATATAAAAACAAACTATAAACTATATAAAAAATAAAGATAAAATAATATAAAAAAAACTACCTAATGTTCCCCTTTTGTTGTTTTTTTTTATCTTTTCCTTTCCCACGCACAGCTTTGTCGTGGGTCTCCGAAGGGAAGAGTCGTCGGTCGGAGGGGCAGCTCGGCTAAGGTGAACCGGCGGCGAGTGGGCGGTGGACGACGGCGAAGGAGGGTGGCACCCGGCGTCGAGCTTCACGGACGGCGATCGAAAATGAGATATGGCGTCAACAGCAGAGTGGGGTAGTAGCAAGTCGTTGCTGGTGCGGTGGGTGGTAGCGGCTCGGGCGTTGGGCGGTGAGCGGGATGGAGCTCGGGGTTGCTGGTGCGAGCGGTCGAGGCACGCTGTGGGTGTGGGCTGGAGGGTGCTCGCGACGTCAATAGGAGGTGCGAGTGCTTTGGGCTGCGGGTGCAGGCATCGGGGCCCGGTGGCGCGCGGGGCGAGGGGCGGCGACGGGCTCGGAACTCGCCGGAAGGAGGAAGGTTCTTTGGCGTGGTGACGGGCCGCTGCGGAGGTGCTGCTCGTCTCGCGAGGGATTGAGCGGCGGTGGAGATCAGTTGCGTCGGGCGTTGGTGCAGATCGGGAGCTCGTGCAGCGGTGATGCAGAACGACAGGCGGGCGCGGTGGTGCGGCGAGGAGGCTCGCGGGCTTCTGCGGAGACGGATGAAAGTCCAGCAAAGAAGAAGAACAGTGGGCGCTTCTCTTTTTTCTCTCTGCAGCCGCACGTCCCTTCTCCATCTCTCGCACTCTCTCTTTGTACTTTCAGTTTTTTTACTGTTTCCGGCTTCACCTTTTGTTTTTCTCTATTTTTTAATCTCCTCCCCCTGACTTCATTTTTTTTCTTGTTTCTCTCGGACGAGTGTCTCTCTTTTTTTAATTTCTTCCATTCTCTCCACTCGTGTGTCTCTCTACGGGTTCTCTCTTTTTTAATAGCTCTCACAAACCACTCCAGTGAATTTTTTCGTTCTCTTTTCCTCTGCCCCTTGCGTGGCTTCCCCCTTTGCGTATTTATAGGGTTCTTGAAGTCCAACTGACTTTAGTGTGAATAGGAGGCAGCCGTAATTTTTCCTTGCTGTTCACGTCCGATTGCTTTTTTTAAATATGGTGGCTGCCCATCTGCTTTTCAGTAGGGATAATATTAAAGAAATGTTGGTCCATCTTCTTGCAGGAGAATTTTCACGTCCCCCATTAATGCGTGCATGTCCATGCATTAATGAGAGGGGAGAAAATGCACGTTCATGGATTCTTCTTTCTTCCTCATGCTTGGGGCTTCTTATACGGCTACTTGTCCTCCCTTCTATAGGATAGCCGCAACTTTTGACTTTTCTTGTTTGTTATTTGCTTCCTCCTTCAGCAAATTTCTCGTTGCTTCTCTTGACAACCCACACTTGAGAGAGAGCATATTATATAATATTATATCATGGGCTCATTTTGCTTCTCTGAGGATTCCTCTATAATCCGCACGTCCGCCGAATTTGTGTGTGCATGCGCATGCATTAATGAGGGAGAGACAACGGACATGCAAGAACTTCCTTCCTCTTTTTGACTTTCGCTCTTTTGCGTGCTCAGACCAGTGGAGAGAGACCATCCCTTCGTGCATGTAATCGACTACGAGCCGCTGCATCTTGTCGCGCTTTTAGTACCGATGCAAATACAACTACATGAAATGCAATTTTACTATTTTTATTATTATTATTATTATTATTTTTCATGCAACTAATTACTAAATGATTAGGTAAAATTTAGGTGTCAACAGTGAGAAATTAGAACAAGAAAGTATTAGAGGGGACAAGAGTTTAATGGAAGGGATACGAATGATGACTTTGGCCCTCATCCTTAGCTTCCAAAGCACACTTCATCCGGTCCATTCTTTCCCCCTGATTCGAGCAAATCCAGCGAGCACCTCTGCGGAAGCCTTCATTTCCCTGCATCCGCTTACCTCACGCGCCCCATTTCTCTCTCTATCTCACGCCCACACGTCCAAACTCCATCATCCGCCGAGTTTTCTGCTCAAGCAGCCACAGTCCACGTCCCCATCTTACCGAGTGAATTTCTTCAAGCTCAGGCAGCCGAAGTTGCCCTGCGTGCATCCTCCTTCGATCAACTGGTCCGTGTGTGTCTTCGGCCCAGCTCCACGAAATCAACTCCAGCAACATCGTGTCTTCTCCTTGTCGGTCAACAAACCGGCATTGAAGATCACCAACGAAGCTGCTTCATTTCCTCCTTCGCTGCCAGCTCGTGTCTTCATCTCCTACCACCGATTGAAGCCAACGACGCCCGCCGCAACGTCTCACCAAACCAACGAAGTCACCAACAGAAGCCATGTCTTCCACTGAGGCTACTGCTCACTCGTTCAGCCACCAACAGAGTCACCGAAGTGGTAGCCTTCTTTCACGCGGCCAACGCTCAGCTGTTCCTCGAGCCTTCCATGTGTGCAGTCAACCAGCAGCTCCATTGTTCACCACCTCCTGTCTTCACGCCCGCGGATTGCTTGAATTCAGTCTAGCAGAGTTTCAGTCCCGCGAGCCCAACCATTTCCTTCGTTTGTCCGCAGCCCAACCCAACACCAGCAACTTCTCGGCCCAGCAGCCTTCGAGAGGTCCAGCAGCCCTTGCTGCTTCTTTACTCGGGCCCAGCAATCCATCTCCTCCAGCAACTCAGCCGGATGAAGCCCGCAAGCCCAGCAAGCCGGTCCGATTGTGCATTCGGCCAGAAGCCCAAGTGAACAGCTTCTTTGGGCCAGCAAATCTCACGAGCCCATCAGTCCAGCAATTTTTCAGCCCAATGCAGTGAAGCCCATTTAGTTCAGTCCAGTTTCATCGGGCCCAAGCCCATTCCAGTGCAAGAACAAATCTCAGTTAGGCTGAGATTTGTTGGGCCCAAGTTTAAGGCCCGGTCCAAGCCCACCGGTGTCGTCGAAAGCCCGATTTCGGCCTCCGTGGCATCGCCATCGCGGTGTCTTGGTCTTCGCTTTTATCAAGTGAGTTTTGCTCACTAATCCCTTATTAGTCGATGAATTATGCTTAGGGGTTGATTAGATTTAATTAAGTGCAATTAGGTGGATAGATTATATTAGAGTAATTACATTAGAGACTTATTGATGCATGTTAGGCAATTGGATAGTGTAGATAGCAAGGAAATAGGTCATGGTATTTATTGAGCAAGTCTCGGTAATTTTCCGGGCTCGTATCGGCTTCCAATTAGGCTATAACGGGCCTAAGTTGGATTTATTGCATTTATTTAATATTTACTGTAATTATTTATTTATTTATTTATTTTCTAGAAATTAGGCTGAGACAGTCGACAACTGAAATTTTGTGCTAATTCCAATGGTGCTTTCTGTTTATTTATTTGAGTATCAGAATGTGAAATTTGAGTGAAATTGGTGAATATGGGAATTTATCCCAAAATTAGGAAAATGTCGATACTTGAAGGGAAAGTAAGCTTGTGTGAGGTTGTGAGTTGGATTAAAGATTGCCGAGGTGGGGCCGTGATGCCGCCAAGTTGAGAAAATTGCCAGGTGGGGCCGTGATGTCGCCAAGTTGAGAAAATTGCCGGGTGGGGCCGTGATGCCATCAAGTCTAGAAAATTTGACAGGTGGGGCTGTGATTCCACTAAATCTAAATTTCCTGAGTGGGGCCGTGATTCCACTAAAAATAAATTATGCTTATAGGGTCGTGATTCAGAGTCAAGAATAAAGAGTCGGGATGACCATGTGATGGTTTTGATGACATGTAATCGACTAAGTCGATTGATCGTTAAATCGATCTAATTGGTTGGATGCTATGATTGTCAGTATTTATTATTTGAATTGACTTGCAGAAAGGAAACTGAGACCAAGGTAAGCCCTCTAACCCATGATGTGCTTAGGCAGCCCTCAAGGCGTATTTTCTTACTAATCGGGTCTTAAGGGGTAGAACTCGCTAAGACGTGGTCTCATTGGTTATTGAATAACCATTTCAGGACCCTGAGGGGGAGCCAAGGAGAAGGAACCTAAGAAGGAGAGCACTGATGTGAAACTTGAGGAGGAGAAAGATTTTTGAAGCAGAAGATGATCCAGAGAGGGATCTTGAGTACAACCCGGATGTGGATTGAGATCCCATCCCTTTTGTGAACCCTGTCTTAGTGTAGATAGGTGTGAGACAAGTATGTTGTGAATAGTATTGTAAATATACTATGAGTTATGCTGTTAATAAAAGTTTGGTTGTAAATTTCAATATGAAAAATATGGCCTGCTTTTCTATCCCATTGTTTTATTATCTGGGGATTTATAACTGCTTCTGCATACGTAATAAAAAGAAAGGGCCGGCGATATTTAGTCCCGAGATATCGCAGGTTAAAATCGACCTGGTAGAAGGATGGGCGCGTCCCCGAGGATCGGGGCGTGACATTCCGCATGCGTATTAAAATGAATAGGTCGGCGATGCATCCTGAGATGTCGCTATTTAATCAACCAGTGAGGGATGGACGCGCGCTCAAGGATCGAGGCGTGACAGTTATGACTATAGACGAAATTGTTGGTTTCAAGACTTGAACACTTACCTCGCTCTTGATTCGTCAATTTTCGTTTAAACTTCCGTTCTTTTGTCGATTGAACTGAATTTCACTTACCAACATTATGCAATTCTCTTTTTATATCGCGTCAGCAACTCCTCATCTCTTCCATTGATCGTCTATAGTTGCCAGCAAAAAGGACTCGGCAGATTTTTCCTCATCTGTCTTGCTCGATCTTTTCCCATACAAGTCGATGGTTAAGGACTTGGGCAACTTTTGGTGTCAACACACATACACATAAAAATGCTAAAATGTGACAAGCCATGTCAGCGCCATGAAATTACTGATTAATCTAGTCGTTGATGTGGAAATAAAAAGAAAATAACGTAAAAAATGATGAAGGAGAAATCCCGAGAGAAAAAGAGACGCAGGGAAATAGAAGGAGAATTATTTTTTTAAAATTTTGGAAAATCATTTAGTTTGTTCTATATCTTTTTAAGGTTTTTCATTGCCAATTGAATGCACGTGCTTGAGTGTGAGTATGCAAGCACGTGAGTATGCGTGTATATAGACAAAATCCTCAAACAACAATTATTTCCAAATTTCTAATATTGTTCCAAAATTGGGAAAATAACAGAAAGGTCCTAAATCTATTATAATTCAATCAATCAGTCCTAGATTTATTTTTTGGCCAATTGAATCATAATTTTTTACAATCATGCCAATTCAGTCCATCTAACCATATTTGGTCATTCGGCATTGATGTGGCATGACCAATGTTGATGTAATATGACCGACACTATTGTGGACAATTTTTACTAATATTTTATTATTTTTCAAATCTTTTAATTCTTTTCTTTTCTTTTGGCCAGTCACCGGGCGAGGCAATCTCATGAGCCGGTGGCTAGACGAGCTTGACCTCGCACACCATTGATGAGGCTCACCCTCACCAAATCCAACAACGGCTTGCCTCGCCAGTGGCTGGGCAAGCTCAACCTTGCCCAATGACGGCAAGACAAGCCTCGCCTTTGGCCAATCACATCAATCTGACGATTGGCCAAAGGAAGAAGTAGGAATGAGGAAAAAAAGAGAAAAACTAAAAAATAATTCAAAAAAAAATATTATTAAAAAATTGTCAACGTCGCTTGTCGCCCGACTGAATGGATTGAATTGTGCCAAAAGGTTATGAGAGGGTTTAGGATTGAACTGATTAGAAAAAAAGTTTATGACCAAATTAATACAACTGCAATAAATTTAGGATTTTTTTTTGGTAATTCTTCCTTCCAAAATTACTAAAAGAAACCATCTTCTTAGATAAATCCAATATACACTTGTTTGCAATGCAAGATTCACAGATCCTTAGCCTCAGAATCAAGAAAGGTTAAAAAGGGGTTAGCAGTATCATGTCTCAGCAAGTGACTAATACCACTTCTATCGGATCGAGCTACAAATAATGCAAATTTTAGAAAGATATGCACTCGCAGCGAACAAGCAATCAGATAACTAAGTGCAGTATCAATTTCCATATAGATGCTAACATAAATCAAGAGTAGTCGGTGATGGATTTTTATAAAATTAGTTGGACCAAGCCAAGCCCGTCCATCCATGTTGGGCCAAATTCGGCCTGTAAGAGAAGGGCCCATAAGAGAAAGAGTGATTATTTTTTAAGTAAAAATAACTTATGTATAAATAAGAAAAAAAGGGGAACGTTGAAATAACGAAACATTATGTACATTCTTCCTCTTTTCATAACAATGAATTCTCTCTCGAAAAACAGAACTCCAACGCTTCAATCGATCCTTTGGAGACTGCAACAAGTATTTAATTTATGGCAAATAAGGTATATCCGTCTTAGTGATATACCTTTCAATCGGTATTACATATAATCCTTGGGCCCATTTCCATGTCTGTTCTTAGTATTCGATCGTTTGAGCATCTCTTTGTTTTTAGGAATATGTTTATGTCATTGGTATCAAAGCATAGTGTTATTGTTTCCCGATCATTGTTGTAGTTCATAATTGGTTTTTTGGCAAAATTTGAGAATTGCCGCTGATGGACATTGGGGAAAGGAAATCCCGACACTCGACGCACTGTTTGCCTCCCTTTTTTGATTTTTCGTACATCAAAATTTGTTTTTGAAAGTGCAGGGTCATAGTTCTTGTCAAGATGAGAAAAAAAAGTGGCGGCGTGAGGTGGCCAAACGCACCACCATACGTGGCCAGAAGGGACTAGCCTCGTCGGCGTGTGGGTGCCACTCATGAGGAACACCCCAAGCAGGTGTGCCACACACGCTTATGACAACTACAAGCTCATGTGTAGCACACAGGTGCGAGCGATTGCCCTCGCATGCGCCACACGAATAGGTGACATCATTATAACATTAGCCAGCAGTTGCCCACGCACGTGTGAGGTACATGCGATTGACGCCATAATGACATCAGTCGTTAGGTCGGTCGGTTCGACCCAACCCACTTGGACCAACTCATTGACTCGACCCAGTCATCTCTTGATCGTTGACCAAAAAAAGAAAAAAAGAACATGTGTTTTTCAATTATATTCACTATAGTTTACATGTAATCCCTTTTGTTTTGCATTTGTTATAGAAACAATACCTCCCCGTCGTATGCGTACACCTATTCGTGCATTGCCAAAAGGATAAAAGACGAGACTTGCAAGGATGATAGCTAAGTTGGTTGATTATTGATGGGAAAGTAGTGATATAATTGAACATAAAATGATACAAAGAGTATCTGGAACGGTTATCTCATGTCATCTTTTAAGATAGTGCGGCCCCTAATTAGCACTCTTCCACCTGAATGGCAAGTAGTGTTAAATCGCCTATGAGAGGTTAACATGGTTCTAGATTATGAGAAGCTCATAGTGGTCTTTTTGAAGGAATACTATAGAATTGAAGCCATGAAGACTTCGACCCTAGGAATGAGTTCAACCCAACAAGGAATGAATGTGTGAGGGTGAAACCTTAAGAGATTTCCATCTGTTTTTCCGCGGTTGCCCAATGTGCCTTTCAAATTCTCAGAGGAATTTACAATAGCTTCTACACGTGAGCACATCTTGTTTTTCGAATAGATGCTTTGTTCACTTCCCACTGGTTTCTGCTAGTTCTAAAAACCCTGCAAGGAATTCGAAATGTGGATTGTAGAACCAGCATCAATCCATCATGTGTTGTGACCCACATCAACCATATTAGATTCATAACAAACACATGAGAGTTGGTTACCTTTCTTTTTAAGCCATACCTTAAATTTGACGCAATTCTTCTTCATGTGCCCCTTCTTTTTATAGAAGAAGCACTTGGATTCCTTCTTAATACCAGCTTGGGAAGATAGAGGCATCTTACCTTTTCTCTTCTACTTGCCTTGCCATTTATACTTATTTTGTGTTACCATATGATCATTTTCTCATTTCTCCATTAGTAGCCTCTCTTCTTCTTAAACACACATGGTCATGAGTTCATTGATTGACCATTTAGTTTTATGTGTATTGTAAGAAATCTTGAAAAGGGCATACTCTTGTGGGAGAGTATTCGTGATATAGTATACAAGAAAGGAATCTGATATCCCAACCTCAAGATTCTTCAGCTGAGCTACAATGTCCTTCATCTTCATGATGTGCTCATGCACACTTCTTACATTGGTAAGTTTCAAGGATAAGAACTTCATAATCAGGGTCATGGCATGTGCCTTCTCTGAAGACTCAAATTGTGCATCAATAGCCTCTAGCAATATCTTGGCATTGTCATGCTGAATGACTGAACCACCAATGCTAGCAAAGAGTTTTGTCTTTATGTACATCACACTAAGACGGTTGGACAGCTCCCATTATGCATAATGAGTATATTTAGCTTGAGTGCTATTCTGAGTAGGTTCAGGTGGTTTGTCTGACCTTAAAGCATAATCAAGATCTTTGCACCCCAATTGAAGAAGAACTGATTTCCTCCATTCTTTATAGTTATTTCCATTAAGCTCAGGAACAATTATACCAGAACTAATTGTAGGTGGTAAGACTACATCATAATCAAAGAAAACTTATGTATCAATAAATTTGAGGCAAATAAACTTAAATCATATTTTACCAATGTAAAACATGTTATAAAATATGAATCACATAACATTAAAAACTACCTATGGGCTAAGTTTCAAATTGAAATTGATTCATAATTACTTCATGATGAAATTATCAAATTATATTCCCTTCCTTAACCCTGTGGGTAAATTAAGAAAGTTAAAATAATATTTCATCCTAATTAATCACATTAATATATTGAAAATTCTGTGGGATAAAATTCACAATATTAATGTGACTAATCACAATTATTGTCTTTGATTATATGTGATCCAAAGGTTCTTAATGTATATAATTTAATATAATCAAAGATGCCATGACTAATCTTTAATTAATTAAATATATACGGATCACTAGACATTTAATTTTATGAGAAAATATTCATAAAATTGCACATAAGGGTAAAATAGTAAAATCACGTGCAAAAGGGGGTAAAACTGGAATTTTGCATGCAAGGCCAATATTGGAAATTCACTTTTAAGGGTAAAATAGGAATTTTACGCCAAAAGGGCAAAATTGTAAATTTTCACGCCCAAGGGGGGTGAAACTGGAATTTTATGCATCCAAGCAGAACCGCAATTTTCCTTAATGCGGAGGGGCAAAATCGGAATTTTATGTGGACAATGGCAGAATCACAATTCTACAATTATAGAGGGACAAAATGGAGAAAATACACACGGCTCTTATGCAATTCTTACACGCGCCCGAGGCCTTCTCTTCGGCCTTCTCCTCTTCCACCATTCCTTCCACCACGACTAGCTCCATTCTGCCGCCTAGGTCTCCTCCCACAGCCCATGTTCGACCAAATTGATTGATGGATTTCGAAAAGAACGTTGGGACAAATGAATAATTTCAAGATCTAGCAAAAACGACCAACATATTGACTGGAATTAAGCCCAAAACGATATGCCCTAAAAACCTAAACCACCAAAATTTCACCGCTCAATTAACCTTCGACAATCGTTAATATGCCGAAAAATTTAAAGGTTTTTCTTCCTAATGGTGGTGTGATCATGTAGATCCATTATCATGTGGTGGGTCGCCCGAATTTGGCTGGAATTTTAAATTCCGTTCCAAGCCATAAAAATCCAAATTTACCCATACATAATTCAATGAAAATAAATAGAAATTCCAAAAATTTCACCAAGGCAGAGATTGTAAGCATGCTCGATACCAACTGTTAGACTAAATAAAAACTAAAACTTGATGATCCCAATTTATCAATCACAGATAAATTCGTACAAAATTCAGGATCGATTTGCGAAAACATAAAGATCAACATACCTCCAACCATTGATGAAATTTGCAAAAACTGAAAACCTCAAAACCTTGGATGGATCCACGTAGCACGATCAATCTGCAATATGGGGAGCACCAGATCTGTATGTCCTGTTCTACTAACAAATACCCCTCAAAACTGATGGTGTGTTTTCTGTAGTGATAGAGTTTGAACTAGACAACCTAACGTTTTATTCTATTTCTTACATTACCAACGTCTTCCATCAAGACCGTTATGGTAATATATTAACGGGCAAATATGATGTAAGAAACGTGGGTGATAAATTGGGCAATAAATCTAAATTAATTGGGAATACAATATTGGGATCATATTTAGAATAATAAATATATTACAACAAAATGCCCCCAAACAAATATTTTGAAAACTTCCTCTCACTGCTTCCCAGCTTCCTCTTCCCTGCTGCTACTCCTACTGCTTCCACTGCTCTCCCTCCTCCCTCTTTTGCTACTGCAAGTCCTTCTGCTACTTCCATTGCTTTCCCCACTTCTGCTGCTTCCACTTCCCTGTACTCCCACTGCCCTCCTCCATGTGCACGCCCTCCATCCTATTTATGCTTAGACTCCCTTTGATTCCACCCCTCCCTGTACTCCCACTGCCCTCCTTCATGTGCACGCCCTCCATCCTATTTATGCTTAGACTCGCTCTGATTCCACCCCTCCCTGTACTCCCACTCCTCTCCTCCATGTCCATGCACTCCATCCTATTTAATAAAACTCGTTCGTCTCCTCTCTATACTATTTATGCTTAGACTTCTCCCTCTCCATATACTTCCTCAGCTTAGACTCCCTCTCCTGGTATACCGCTGCACTTGGACCACATTTAAATTCCACATAAGTTTTAAGCAATGCACAATTAATATAATGCTAATCTTTTCTCACTAATCATCTAATCAAGAACAGATCAATAGAATTACTCGAAAATTGGGGTCAATAGAATTATTTCTATTAAAAAAAAGAAAAAGAAAAAGAAATCTTCTTTGAAGAGTATAGTGCTAACATTTAGCTTGACTAATTCCTATTGGCACATATAAACTACTACATCAAAGTACTTCATATAATGATCCACATCTAGACATGTGTGACTCCTAATGATTATTTTGTATCGTGCAATGTTTATTCTGCTGACAACCAAAAACTGTTCTCAAGGTGGTACGATAAGTAAAATTTTGTACATTGTCCGACAAAATGAGATTTGTCTTTTGCAATCATTGTATAGAAGAATTTTTTAAACTTGAAGGGGGGCAGGGGGAGGAAAGGAAAAGTTACGGTCGAGAGATAGGAAAAAGTACTCATTAAAACAGTAGCACATGCACTGTCAACTTAAGCCATGTCAATATTTGAAACTCCAGTCTCTATTTGCAAGGTAATTGAGCAGATAAGGGAAAAATTTCTAAAATGGAACAAGAGTACGCCGGAGAAGCTGGGAGGTACTGGCAAAGGTGGAAAACGGGAGGGGAAATGGGTTGGAGGATCTGTCAAAGCTATGCTTTTGCTAAGCAATCTTTGAAGAATTGCCTCCTTTCCTAATGCTTTACGACGACAAGATTTTAGGTAAAATTTGACGGTCACGTGGACTGAAAAGCTAAGGTAGGGTGTAAGCTACACCATTTTCGAAATCTGCAGGCTAGTACACAACAATGTGAACGTTCAAGAAGGCGATTATTGCAAATAGTATGACATAATAATAAAATAAAAACAAAAAACGCTCATCACATCACACAATGTCCAACAATGAATTATAGAGCGAGAAATAAATTTAAAAATTACAGTTTATGAGACTTGTATTTGTGAACTTATTTAATTTATAGGAAACAACATTTCCAAATAAAAAGAATGTGTTGAAGGAGCCCTAATTGATCAGAAAATATATTTTCATCCGCGTAAATTTCGGAATGACATTTAACTTCTTGCAATTTGTGTAGTTCTACCAAATTATAGCATCAAGCCAAGATCAGAACAAATCAAATTTCAAATCTCGGCTTTCACGCACGTCTATTGTATATTGGTGAAGAAGAAAATATTGAACCATCTCTGCACGATTCAAAGAGTCTTCGAGTGACTATGTCCAATCATTAAGCTCAATCAAATACTCAGTCGGCAACTCATCTTTTCTGGCCAACTCCTCAATGACCAAATCGACAATCTCTACTGGGCTATCCTACGTAAAAGCACTTTCACTAGTTGACTAGATTTAATTCATACCCACGCATCACACGTGGCCACAAACGATATCTAAATACACTGAATAATCAATATAGACTAATTTAGTAGAATTCAATTCACTAGATGCATTTTTTTCTATATGGTAGTGGTTTACATGATGGCCAAAATTACCAAGTGGCTACCACATGGTGCCCAAACAAAATTTCGGTGGAAAAGATTTTCAGCCAGCACTTGTAATAGGGAGAACCGGGAACTGAGAAAATGTAGACAAATTCAAGGTCATCCATTGAACACTGCAATTCAGTGATGACAAATTATATAACCCCGAAACCCGTGATAAATTCCCCAGCGCTAGTAGTAGCTATAACAACCAAAATATTAGGGAAGATGTCTCGAGTAGAGGATGTAAAGTTCAATAGGAGCTGCACTTTGAGTTGGATGTAGTTTGCAAAATGTGAGTAGTTAAATATAATTAATGATGATGCAAGTCAAGTCATTAAGGTGAAGAGATCAAAACAAATAATCCATGGTGAATAGTAAATATGTGCTGAGGGAGCGCTTAGGTGGAGCATTTTCTGCAGAGAATGAAGCAAATCCAATCTTTCTAAAGTGAAGGAGATTTTTCTAGTTATCTAGGATCCCATGTATTATCATGAGAGGTGATTTTTGGGGACATTTTGTTATTATTACATTTTTTATTTATTCAGAAATTCAAAGGTGGACTCAGAGCAGATGTTCTACATAGCCAGAGCCATGTGAAAAGCACGAAGAAGAAGAAACTCCACGTGACCTTGAATGATGATGTCCTCCATTTTATTAATTTTTAAATCCATAAACTTTATTGACAGTAAATTGTCTACGTAAACAGAGCCATGTGAAAAGCACGGAAAAGAAGGAACTCCACGTGATCTTGTGATGATAATGTCCTCCACCTTATTATTTTTGAGTCCATCAACCTTACAGACTATAAAGTGTAAATGCTAGTACGAGCACCTAGAGGGGGTGAATAGGTGCAAAAACAACCTTTTGCAATATATAATGAAAAGCTTTAACTTTTAACTTGAGTCTGTTTATCAGTAAACTTTAAAAGTGAAGAGACTTCAACAATTAAATAAAGTTGCGAACAAAGTAAATGAGATTAGGGAAGAGAATAAAAACACAAGGTTTATAGTGGTTCGGCTTAATCCAAGCCTATGTCCACTCTTTCGCACGATAGCCTACCGGCTGGATTTCACTATGAATCAAAAGAATCATTACAGTATTACATTCTTGATTTCACAGTGTAGAGACTCTGCTACACTTCCTCAAGGTCTCACAGATGTATAAACTCTCTTTTGAGTACAAGTTTACGCTCAACAATTGAATCGGCAAAGAACGAGGAGCTTCAGACTTTGGAATTTCTCTATCGCGCACACACTCGAATAACTAGAACGTCTTCCTTATATACTCCTTCATGCCTTCACAACCGTTGGCACTTTCCAAATGAGCTCTTCCAATCTACCCATTGGACAGAATCAATTAGAGAGATTTCGAGTTATTAAAGGAATATGACGATGGCCCACCAATCCTACTCGCCCATACAATCAAGATCTAGGTTTCTATAAGTAGAACCTTCCAAGTATACTTCATCAATTAACGAATCCAAAATACCCGAATCAATCTCAAGATAATGGATTCCAAGACGCTATATCCAGCCAAGAGATCTTCCTTAAACGATCGAATCAAATCCTTAAAGAAATACTTAAATCTAGATAAATCTTCTTCGACGGTCTAGAAACTATCAATGAGGAAAGACTTTGAATCTTGAGTTTGGTGGTCTGGCAGTCTTCAGACTTTGACGAAAGAGTCTGCAAATCTTCAAACCAGACTGATGGAAACGTTTTGTCAGCTTCAAAACATGTAAGGAAGTTTTCTCCAACAATCTCTTCCTTTTTGATGGTGACAAAACTTTCCTGCAGATTTGGATATTTTTAACCTACAAGACAATACTCAAGCAAACATGGATATCTCACAAAAGATAATTGGATCAGTAATGAATCTGCATCCATAGGAAATAAGTTAGTCCTGTTAAAACATTAAAACAACTATCTTTGCCATGAATATCAAGAGCGCTTAAGATACTGCAAACATCAAACAATCCAAATCCAAACCAGTCACAACCACACCAAACAAAAACAAAGTCAATCAAAGAGTTATGTCAAAATCTCAAATCTGCAACATCTCCCCTTTTTTGTCAGCATAAAAAAAAAAAGGGAAAAGAGAAAGAAATTATGATTGTCTTGGAACGCGAACAAGCTGGAAATCTCCCATTGACTTGACGGTGTCTTCCAGCTTTTTCAAGTCTTCCTTCAGTTGAGCTACGTCTTCACCCTTGGCATTTGCTTGGACTTGAAGAGCAAGGGCCTGAATTTGGTCATGCAAGGAAACTGAAGTAGCTTGACTGGCGTTCTGCATATTCTGAACTTCGCATCCCAAGGCATAAATTTGGCCTCTCATCTCCATAAGAATATCAAGCAGTCTTCGGAAGTCTGCTGAGTTATTAGTTTGAGTACTGGCCTCTGCATGATTAGTTTGAGGTGTATTGGCAAATGATGGCATTTCAGCATGAACACCTAGATTTGGCGATGAAACCTGATGACCTTCCTTAGGGAATTGGGAGGCAAACACATCTTCTGGATCTGTAGGTGAACAACTAACATCTTCACTAGTAAAAGCGATTGAAGAGGTACCTCTTTTCTCAGTAGCTCCCCCTGTTTCAATGCCTTCAGGCGGAGAAAAGTACTCTTCATGCTCTGTTTCTTATTCACCTCTACCCTCTTCTTCTGCATTCATTTCTTCCTCTGCTTCTTTGCTCATCGATTCTCTCTCTCTACTCCTTTACTCTGACTTTTCTCTGTCTTGATCTTGTCTCTTCTCTTTCTCTAGAACAGAACGTTGTAAGCTTCTTAAGGCCATAGCGAAAATGGTAACATCTTCCTCATCATCTTCATCCTCCAGGATGAGTGCTCTTCTTCTCTTGGATGGAGCTGTCATGGGCTCCTTCCCTTTCCATTTTGCAGCCAAAGAGACTTGGTGAGTCTTGACAGCGGTTTTCTCCTTGAATTGCTCTAGAGCCTTGTTAAGTTCCTTTAGACGCATTTTGGAGACCATTTTCAGTCCCACCACCATTTGATCACAGGTGCTAACACACAAAATCTTGGGAGGCTGAATATTCAAATGTTTGAATAACTTAGTGACCAGTGCTGAGTAAGGAAGTTGACCCTTGTCTTTCACCATCGTTCTATACATGTGGAACATGATAGTGTGTGGAAGAGAGAACTTCTTGCTAGCGTTAATAGCATACATCAACTTTGCCTCTGATTTTGAGACATCAGTCTTCGAAGTCGATTTGGGTCTGAGGCAGTTGATCACAATCTTGTGAAGCAAAATATTTGAGGCATTCATCCTCAAGTATGAGATTCGTCCTTTCGCCATTCCATCACGAACAAGTTCTACCGTTGCGCGTCCAATAGACACCTTAATTGATTGGAATTCCCCACTTTCTACTCCAATCACATCAGCCAATGTGTCCATGTCAACTACATAGTTTTGGTCTCGAACACTAAAGGAGAATCTATTCGCATCCAAGAAACTCATATTAGAATAGAAGTATGTAGTGAGTTCTAGATAAGCCTCTGTCGTCTTAGAACAAAAACGTTCTAATTAAAGAAGAGTAAATTTCTCTCGCAGCTTAACATTCAGAGAATCAAGAAAATCGAAGTCCACACTTCTTGGGTTGATCACCCCCTATTTTAGCAACTTAGAGTAAAGTCACTTGTGTTCCTCCGAGCAAAACAAATCTGTCCTATTGCTTCGAATATTCGCCGCAACACCCATTCTAGGCTTAAAATGAGTGTACATCTTGTCATGATCATTCCCATCAGGTTGACTCAGCCCTCCAACATGTAGATTGCTTGGTATATTCACAAATGCTCTTTCTCCCGACCATGAGAGCAATTCTCAAACTTTCCATTGTGCGCAAAAAGTGGGTTTCATTTCGATACCCTTTCTCTTTCAAGAATTCATCAATATAGTTCAAGATAATACCACCCTTTTTCAAGGCAGAGTAAAGCTTAAAAATAAAAGCGGACTTTTGAGTTCTTACAGGTTTTGCATTTTCAATGATTTCTTCCTCTGCTTGATGATCAATATCCTGAGGTCTAGATGGAGGAGATGGACGCTGCTGAGAATGTTGTGCGCTCTACTGCTGTCTTGGAGATTCTTCTTCCTCGGTGAGGTCAAAATGCGTAGGACCCCACGCATATGTTGTGGTCCCCTGTTCACAATCCTTGAAGACTTTCTTTGGAACGACATTCTTCACAGTCTTTGAGAGATTCCAAGCTTGTTTCGCAAGAAAGGTGAAAACTTTTTGAGGATTAAACAATAGAGCAACAGAGAGAAGTTGAAGTTCTGTGCTTTCTTCGGGTTTTGTGAGTAAAACGAAAGAAGACCAACAGAATATAAAGCAATCGAAGAGAGGTATACGAAACGTCGTAAAAGGAAAAATAGAAAATTCCTTTTCAAAAATTAACTTCCTTTTAGATAACTGTCATTTTAAAAGATAACTTCTTTTTCGAAAAGGAATGATTGCAATAATTATGAAAAATGAGGAAGATAACATCAATCAATTACATATTAATAGACAAACGTACCTTTTTGAGTTTTTATCCGAGAGATAAATTTTAAAATAGAAATAACTTACAGTCGTGATACTTGATCTCCTGAGTCTGAGCCTTTTCAAGCTTTTATCTCTGAGTCTCAACTTCTTCAGACTTTAAGATATTGAGTCTTGATCAAATAAACTCGAATTGACTTTCTCCAGTGGCTTTGTAAAAATATCTGCCAGTTGATTCTTTAAGTCAATGAATTGTATCAAGACTTCTTCATTCTAAACATGGTCTCTAATAAAATGATGTCGAATTTCTATATGCTTTGCTCTTGAATGAAGAATTGGATTCTTGGTGAGATTAATCACGCTGGTGTTGTCGCATTTGATTTCAGGGCATGAGTCTTGGATTCCAAAATCTCTTAGCTGTTGTTTTATCCACATAATTTGTGAACAACAACTTCCAAGAGCCACATATTCTACTTCTACTGTTGAAAGAGCTACAGTACTTTGCTTCCTTAAAAACCAAGATACTGTCCTGTTATTGAGTAATTTACAAGTCCCGGATGTGCTCTTTCTATCAACTCTGCATCCTGCTAGATCTGCGTCTGAATATCCAAGGAGAGTAAAGTCTCATTCTTTAGGATACCAGAGACCCAAATTAGAGGATGTTGCAACGTATTTGATGATATGTTTAGCGGCACTTAAATGAGATTCTTTGGGATCGATTGAAATCGGCACAAACACAAACACTTAACAAAATGTCAGTCTAGAAACGTAAGATAAAGAAGTGAACCAATGATACTCTGTATAGTTTCTGGTCAACTTTCTTTCCTCCTTCATCTTTATACAGCTTCGAGGAACTTGACATTGGTATATCAGTCTTTTTGCAATTTTCCAATCCAAACTTTTTGACAAGTTCTTTGGCATATTTTTCTTAGTGAATGAAAGTTCCCTCCTTCAATTGTTTCACTTGAAGCCCGAGAAAGAAGGTTAGTTCGCCCATCATGCTCATTTCAAATTCATCCTACATGGACTTAGAGAATTTCTTGCACAGATTTTCATTAGGAGATCCAAAATAATATCATCAACATAAATTTGAACAAGTAACAAGTTTTTGCTTCCATAAATTTGAACAAGTAACAAGTTTTTGCTTTCTCTTTTGACGAACAATGTAGTGTCTACTTTACCTTTAACAAAATCATTTTGGATTAAAAACTTACTTAACCTGTCGTACCAAGCTCGAGGTGCTTGCTTTAAACCATAAAGTGCCTTTTTTAGTCTGAATACATAATCTGGTTTCCTTGGGTCTTTAAAATCGAGAGGTTGTTTCACATAGACTTCCTCTTAGATAAATCTATTTAGGAAAGCACTTTTGACGTCCATTTGGAATAACCTGAAATTCTTATAACAAGCAAAAGCAAGTAATAATCTAATTGCTTCTAACCTCGCTACTGGTGCGTGAGTCTCATCATAGTCTATCCCTTCTTCTTGCGTGTATCCTTTGGCCATGAGTCTTGCTTTGTTCCTTATGACTTTTCCTTTTTCATTCATCTTGTTCCTGAAAACCCATTTAGCTCCAATAACAGATTTACCTTTTGGTTTAGAAGTCAATTCCCAGACATCATTAATACTGAATTGCCTGAGTTCTTCTTGCATAGCTTCAATCCAGCTTTCATTAGTTAAAGCTTCTTCTATACTCTTGGGTTCTATTTCAGAAATAAGAGCCACAACACTAGACTCTTCACGCCTTTTGGATCTTGTACGAGTTCCTTCATCAATGTCTCCAATGATGAGTTCTTTGGGATGACTAGACTTGTGCTTCCAGTTGCTGGTTGGCTTGTCAGACCGTTGATCTTTTTCTTCATTTGATTCTACAGCGATCGTTTGTTGCTGGTCTTCTGAAGTCTAAGCTGTTTCTGGTGATTTAAACTTTGTAGAGTCTGGAGTAAGTTCAGATTCTTCAGGTTGAGCCTGAATCGATTGATTTTGTGTAAAGTCTTGAAATTTGACATTCATTGATTCCTCCACAAATTGAGTTTTTTGTTGTATACTCTGTAAGCTTTGCTTTGGTGGCTGAATATCCAAGGAAGATGCCTTCGTCTGATTTTTCTTCAAATTTACCAATTCGATCATTTGCATTTTTCAATATAAAACATTTGCATCCAAATACATGAAAATAGGAAACAATTGGCTTCTTTCCTTTGAACAACTCATAGGGAGTTTTCTCGAATAGGCCTTAGAAAGACTCTATTTATAATATAACATGATGTAGATCTTGCTTCAGCCCAAAATCGTGAAGAAATGTTACTTTCAATTAAAAGAGTTCTAGCCATTTCTTGTAACGATCTATTCTTCCTTTCCACAACTCCATTTTGTTCTAGAGTGTATGGTGATTAGAACACATGTTGAAAACCAGATTCATCACAAAATTTAGCAAAGTCTTGATTTTCAAACTTACCTCCATGGTTTGTACGTATACTTGAAATAACATATATTTTCTCATTTTGAACTTTCTTAGCAAATTTTATAAAATAAGAAAATATTTCAGACTTAATTGCCAGAAAATATACCCAAGTAAATCGTGAATAATCATCCACTATTACTAGGCAATATTTCTTACCTCCAATGCTCTGGGTTCTGGTTGGTCTAAAGAGATCCATATGCAAGAGCTGCAGCATATGATTAGTGGAAACTTGATTTATTGGCTTGAAAGTATTTCTAACATGTTTTCCCAATACACATGGTGTGCATAATTCAGATTTTTGGTATGTCAGGTTGGGCAGTCCACAAACAAGCTAATTTGCTGAGATCTTGGCTATTTGCTTCATGTTGATGTAGCCAAGTTTTCTATGCCAGGGATTCGCTTCCTCTTGAATTGAAATTAGACATTGAGATATTTCTGGTTTGATATCAAAAAGATAGATATTCCCTTATCTTCACCCTGTGAAAGTCTGGGAGGAGTCTTTACTGTTTCCTGAACTGGTTCCTTCTTGAAAGTTGATTTTGAATCATGTGTCGCACAGTTAGCTGATGCTCAGCAAGTTGTAATTGAGTGCTTCCACTAAGGAAACATTACTGATTGTGAGACTTCCAATCTTTACAGTTCCGCATCCGACAATTATCCCTTTGCTATTTCCACCAAAAGAAACATTTCCACCATTAACTTGCATAAGCTTTATGAAACAACTTGAGTCTCCTGTCATATGTCTTGAGTATCCACTATCCAAGTACCATTTAACATTTTTCTTGATAGTGACCTGCATTTAAAAAAGAAACTCAAGCTTTCTTTGGTACCCATACTTTCTTGGGTCCAATGGAGTTAGTGCAATATGTGGTCTTTGCCCAAACCTTCCTCATAGGTTTCCAAACCATAGGACATTCTTTCTCAAAATGTTCTGAGCTGTTGCACTTAGAGCATTTGAAAGCACTGCAACCTACAGGTTTTACAAAAACTTTTTGGAAATGATTTCTATAAAAATCTTTTGTAGATCTTTGTTTAATTCTCTCCTTTACTTTAGGAAAATCAATTAGAGGAATGGTTTTAGCAGTAATTCCCAAACCTGATTTGTTAAAGTAAGGTCTTTGAGCTGAAAGAATCTTTTCTAATTTCTCAGATCCTATAGAAAACCTTTTTGAAATACTTGAAATATCTTTTTTCAAGAGTGCATTTTCTTTTGAAAGACAGTCTGCATTTTCTTTCAAAGTAATAACACTTTTATCTAAATTTTCAACCTTTTTCTTTCCAAACAATCTCCTGTTGCTTCAATGCAGAATTTTCCCTTTTAGTTCGGAAATCCTCTTGAGAGAGGTTTTGAGGCGAGATACAATTCATCAATATATTTTGAGACTTTAGTAGGAATTTTTAAATTACTTACCTCGATTTCACTGTTTGAGTTTGAGTCTATCTCAGAGACTAAATCTGATTCTGATTGTGTCATAAGACAAATATTGGCATAATCATCATCACTTTCTTCACATTCGGTATCACTCTAAGTTTCTGATTTAAGAGCTTTTATGTACTTCTCAACTTTTCCTTTCTATTTCTTCAGTAAGGGACAGTTGGGTCTGATGTGTACCTTTTTTCTTGCATTCAAAACAGATCACATCTTTGTTGGATTCATCATCCTCAACTGATTTATTTTGAAACTTTTGAGAGCTTTGTTTCTTCCAACTGAATATTCTTCCCTTTTTGTTCAGTTTTCTGAACCTTCTTATCATGAGAGCAAGCTCTTTATCGTCCATATCGTCTTCAGAGTCTGTAACATCAGAATCATCATTAGATTTTAATGCAATAGATTTTTTACCTTTGTAATCTTCTTATTCATTGATTTGCTCCACTTCATAAGACTAAAGAGTGCCAACCAATTCGTCAACAGAGAGTGGCATGATCATTTGTGTCTCCCTTATTGAGGTCTTTACGTGATTCCAATCTTTGGAGAGACCACGTAGTAATTTGTTAACCTTCATGGGTCCAGAGATTGGTTGACCTTGATATTTAAGACCATTCACAATTTCTGTAAAACGACTAAACATGTCAGTGATAGATTCTCCTGATTTCATCTTGAATGCTTCATATTGACCGAGCAGAATATTGACTCTAGTTTCTTTCACTCAATCGGTTCCTTCGTAGGTGATATGCAATCTATCCTAGGCTTCTTTAGCTATTTCACAAGAAAATATTCTGTTATATTTAGTGGGAAATAATGCACAATATAAAGAATAAATTGCTTTTGCATCAAGAGCTTGTCTCTTGGTTATCTCTTCTTGAGTAATCTTGCTGGACTCAACAACTTCTTTTCCCCTTTCTAAGATTGTTGTGGTTTTAAGAATGATTCCTTTGCCTACCACATCCCATTCGAGAGGGTCTTTCGATCTTAGGAAAGCCTTCATCTTGTTTTTCCATATACTGTATTCCTTCCCATCAAAGTAAGGCGGTCTGGTGTTGCTCTGTCCTTCAACCAAACCTGGAGCCAACATACTAGCCATGGATCGTTAACTCTGAAGTAAAAATACTTCAATTTAAATGGATACATAGGCTTTGATACCAATTGTAAATGCTAGTACGAGCACCTAGAGGGGGTGAATAGGTGCAAAAACAACCCTTTGCAATATATAATGAAAAGCTTTAACTTTTAACCTGAGTCTGTTTATCAGCAGACTTTAAAAGTGAAGAGACTTTAACAATTATATAAAGTTGTGAACAAAGTAAATGAGATTAGGGAAGAGAATAAGAACACAAGGTTTATAGTGGTTCGGCTTAATCCAAGCCTACGTCCACTCTTCCTCATTGACAGCCCATCGGCTGGATTTCACTATGAATCAAAAGAGTCGTTACAGTATTACGTCCTTGATTCCACAGTGTAGAGACTCTGTTATACTTCCTCAAGGTCTTACAGATGTATAAACTCTCTTTTGAATACAAGTTTATGCTCAACAATTGAATCAGCAAAGAACGAGGAGCTTCAAACTTTGGAATTTCTCTATCGCACACACACTCGAATAACTAGAACGTCTTCCTTATATACTCCTCCATGCCTTCACAACCGTTGGCACTTGGAGGATCGTGAGGCCACAATGTCAAGATTTTTGAGTGGTTTGAGCCGAGACATAGCAAGGGTGGTAGAGCTGCAACACTATGTTGAATTGGAAGAATTGGTGGACAAAGCCATCAAAGTTGAGCGGCAATTGAAGTTGGACCGAAATCACAAGAGTGGAGGAGGTTCAAATCAGAATTGGAGATCAATTGGAAGAGAGATGAGAAGCCAAATTGGAGAGGAAACAACACCAAAACCGAAACTTCAAAGGAGAAGGAGAGGGACGGTAAAGTTGGAACGAATCCGGTTTCAAGTAAAACCGAAAACCCTAACACTAGAACTCGTGAAATTAAATGTTTTAAGTGTTTGGGCAGGGGTCATATGGCGAATCAATGCCCTAATAGGAGGGTGATGATCATGACTAGACATGGTGTTATTGAGTCCGAAAGTGAAAGGGAAGAAGAGGATGATGAGATGCCACCATTTGAGGATTGTAGTGATGGAGAAGTGGCTATAAAAGGAGACTTATTGGTGGTTACGCGTTCTCTGAGTGTGCAAGTAAAGGAGGAGGAGCATCACCAACAAAGAGATAATTTGTTTCATACAAGGTGTATGGTGAATGGTAAGATCTGTAGTATGATAATTGATGGAGGTAGTTGTGCGAATGTGGCAAGTTGTATTATGGTGGATAAGTTGGGTTTGAAGACGATAAAGCACCTTAGGCCTTATAGACTTCAATGGTTAAATGATAGTGGTGAGGTGAAAGTATCGAAGCAAGTTCGAATTCCATTTGAGATAGGGAGATATAAAGACGAGGTAGAGTGTGATGTTGTACCTATGCAAGCGGGTCATATCTTACTTGGAAGACCATGGCAATATGATCGAAAGGTACATCATGATGGGTATACTAATCGTTATTCATTGATGATGAATCAAAAGACTTATACCTTGGTACCAATGACACCTAGTGAGGTGTATCAAGATCAATTAAAGTTACAACGAGAAGCCGAGAGAGAGAGAAAAGGTGAGAAATCCGAGGGCTTGCGTGGTGTATCTGAGACGCAAGGAAAAGGAGAGGCCGAGAGAAAAATTGTGATAAAAACCGAGGGAAAAGAAGATAGGAAAGAAAAGAGGCACAATAATTTTTATGCAAAATCATGTGAAGTGAGGAGAGCCTTAGTTCTAGATCGACCAATGCTTGTACTTGTGTACAAGGAGGTTTTGTTTTCTACTAACGATCTTGACCCAAGTTTGCCTAGTCCTATTGTGTCTTTATTGCAGGAATTTGAAGATGTCTTTCTGATGAACTTCCTGGGGGATACCACCGATTCGAGGCATAGAACATCAAATTGACTTGATTCCTGGTGCGCCATTACCTAATCGACCCGCATATCGAAGTAATCCTGAGGAGACAAAGGAACTTCAGCAACAAGTTAGTGAACTATTGGAACGGGGGCATGTGAGAGAGAGTCTTAGCCCGTGCGCCGTCCCTGTTTTGTTAGTGCCAAAGAAGGATGGAACTTGGCGAATGTGTGTCGATTGCCGAGCAATCAATAATATTACGGTAAAGTATCGACATCCTATTCCTAGGTTAGATGACATGTTGGATGAGTTGCATGGTTCTTGCATTTTCACTAAGATCGATTTGAAAAGTGGCTATCATCAAATTAGGATGAAAGAAGGTGATGAATGGAAAACTGCATTTAAGACCAAGTGTGGATTATATGAGTGGTTAGTCATGCCATTTGGATTAACTAATGCACCGAGCACATTTATGCGACTTATGAATCATGTTTTGCGTGCTTTTATTGGTCGATTTGTGGTTGTCTATTTTGATGACATCTTGATTTATAGCCGAAGTCCTGATGACCATATTGAGTATGTGCGAGCTATCTTGCAGGTTTTAAGGGCCGAGCAATTATATGCTAATCTAAAGAAGTGCTCTTTTGTCACCAACAAAATTAGTATTTCTAGGATTTGTTGTTAGTGCTGATGGTGTACAGGTTGATGAAGAAAAGGTCAAAGCAATCCGTGAATGGCCAACTATGGCATCCGGAAATTTTGACAACCCTCGGATATGTGACGACCATGACTAATCGATGGAGGTATCGTTGGACTATATCATCGGTACCATGTACGGACATTGTTTTGTTACCACCATCGGACCGATGAGTCACGGTTAGAAATGGTTCGACCGTGAGTGAGTTATAGCTTCGTCTCTACGTACCATTACTAGCAAGGCCGAGGTTTATTCCGAGTAATGTGCTGACGAGATATTCCTATACTAAATTTGGCTGTTTAGTCGTGTACTCTACGAACTAAATCTCCCATGTACATTGTTGTGACCCCGTACAGCCGCGTAAGTAATTATTTTTCAGCACTTGCACATGCTGAAGTTAAGAGTCGAATTTTGGAGGAATTAATCCATTCGTAAGGACCATGCACGTTTCTTCACATGCGCGACCATACATTCACGTAAGAATTTCTCCGAGTCCATTGACCTACCATGCACGGCCATACGGCCATGTTCTTTTCTTTTCTGTCGAAGTCAGTCAATAAGAAGAAAAAGAAAAGTTCGACCTATGCAGCCCTTTATTTTCGCACATGAAGAATCGTGCAATCGGTCAACTAAGGAAGGGGATTGTTGACCGAAGGGCACTCAGCAAAAGCCACGTAGCTTCCTCATTTGGTTGCCAGCGAAGGAGAAGTCCATGAAGAAATTACGCTGGCAAGGCAAGGGGTGAAATCTGCATGCAAGGAGCCACGTTTCCTCCACCTGCTACGTTCACCAGCTGTTCCGTTCGTGTCTCCAAGTGGCCAAAGAAAATTGCCACGTTTCTTCCACCTGTCCTCCATGCATGCATCCACCGAAAATCCCCCTCTTTGTTGGCTGGTTTTTAGCAAAACCAGCAGCTAATCTGCTCGTGTAAGTGAGCTAAAGGGAGTGACCGAGTAGAACCGAGAGTGAGAGAGAGGGAGAGAGTTGCCGAGAGAGAGGTGTGCGAGAGAGAGGAGAGCGGCCGAGAGGAGGAGGAAGGAAGGAGTCGCCGTGTCCCGCCGCCGTTCGTCGTCGCTTGTCCATCTTAGAGGCAAGTGGAGTCCGTAACTTCTCTTGCATGTTTGTTTTGGTGGTTGCATGTTCGATTTTAGGTGTGATTTGTGCGAAAAACCGAGGTAAGAGTTGGTTATTTTCAAGCCGTGTGACTGTTCTTGCTCGGTTTGTAGGAGTCAGTAACTTGTTTGAGCTTGCATGTGTCTTTGGAGACCGATTTTAGCTTCGATGTCTTCATGGAAGTTGTAGCTAACATCTTGTAGTATAACATACTGAAATTTTGTGGAAAATGATGGAGATTTAAGGGGTTAAAGCTTCATCTTACGGAGACCCCAGATCTGTGACGTTTTCACTGACTTCTTGTTGGATTCTTGGTTGCATGTTAGTTTGTGATGAAAATCTGACTTCGATGTCTTCATGAAAGTTGTAGGTAACACCTTAAGCTACAACATACTCAAATTTTAAGCAAAAAGAACAAGTATAGCTTGGTGAATCGGCTAGATCTTGGAAATGATGGTTCTGGTGAAGTATTCCGAGACACCGAGACTTCATGGACTTAAATGATGACCATAATTTGGTTATTTGACCTAGATCTCTTCATGAAACTTGTAAAGGACACCTTTATACATAACATATCCAAATTTTAGAGGAAACGAAAGAGAATAGATGGGTGAAATCTTAATATTTCGGAGATGTGTATTCTGGACGATGCGGTTAGGGTTCCAGAAGCTTCGTGAGGTTGTATAAAATAATATAAAAAGAATATGGCTTGGTGTTCTTCATGAAATTTGTGCGAAAATGTCTTGGTTATCACTCTGTAAAATTTCATAATTTTTGGAGGCCATATGAATATTTTAATCGAATTTCTTCGGAAACTGTGCATTCTGGTTTTATCCGAATATTATGTGCTGTTTTGTGGAAATTTGTGAAATTGTGTGAAATTCAATTTGGCCATGAATTTTGCATGAAATTGTCATCCTATTGGTTTGTTTAATGATTTCTTGAATTTTTATAATTTTGGGAATTTATGGATATTGAATTTAATATTTATTTATTAAAAATAAATAAATAATAAAATAAAACTAAAATGGATTATTTTATTGGCCATAAATTCCATTGAATTTATTAATAAATAATTATGCATTGTTGCATGTATAATGAGATATTGGTGTATGTATGACATTGAATTGTGATGCATGTGTGCCAAGTATGACTTGTTTGATGTCACGCCATATGCCATGTTAAATTGAGATCAAAATAATGGTAAATGTGGATAATGATAAGTGAGGAAGTGGTTGTGGTGGATGATGATGCTCGGTGGCCTAGTGGCGTAATTCCGGAGATTCCCCGGGAGTGTCGGGATGCCCGGTGGTATACGGTACGTAATTCCAGGGGAGGCCTGGTGGTATGTCGGTACATAATTCCGGAAGCCTTGTCGGAGGTCTTTGCCCGAAAGGAATGCCTCGCGATGCCAGGATTGGGGTGCGAGATGCCTGGCTAGAAGGGTAAATGCCGGAAGCCCTGTCGGAGGTTTCTGCCCGAAGGGAATGCCTCGTGATGCTAGTTGGGATGCGAGATGCCCGGAATGTGGGGGGCCGGAAGCCCGGTGGCCATGGGATGGCTGGAATGCTGGGAACCCTGTCGGAGGTCTTTGCCCGAAGGGATGATGAAATTGATGATTTGAGGAATGGGTGATGTGGTGATCAAATTGAAAGCTAAAAGTGGAAATTAAACCATGATATGATATGCATGATGATGATGATGATGATATGTGATGTGAAATAATGATGATCACCCATGATATGATATGCATGATGATATGCATGATGATGATGATGATGATGATGATGATGATGATGATACGTGATGTGAAATAATGATGATCACCCATGATATGATATGCATGATGATGATGATGATGATGATGATGATGATGATGATGATGATGATGATGATGATGATGATGATGATATGTGATGTGAAATAATGATGATCATCCATGATATGATATGCATGATGATATGTATGGTGATGATTATGATAATGATATATGATATGACATGTGTAATGTAATAAAGACATGATAATGATGACATGTATGATACGATGATGATACACATGTATGTGTTATAAATTGATATGATGATGCATGATAGTATGCGCATGGCTTCAAGGTAAGTAACGCCTGTAATGCATGTATGATCGGCCTGATGCATTGAGTTGTTATTGGATTTCTCTATCTGCTGAATGGTTATACTCACCCCTTTTGGGGAATAACATTTCAGATTAGTAGATGGTTTGAGCGGTTGGATATGACCGCGAGGAGAAGGATAGCAAAGGAGGGAACCTTTGGACGCCCACACTGGTTGATGGACCTTAAGCATACGATTGTGGGAGGAGATGTCGGTCATCTTTTGAAGTGTAGCCGAGTATAGAAAACTACGGCATTTTGATGTACCGACTAAAGATGTCCATCTGCTCTATGTAAATAAACGTGTTCGGTTTTAACTTATATAAGATGTTTAGTCGGTGTGCATCGTTTTCTGAACATAGGGAAGGGAGTTGTTGGATGTGCTTCCGTATTTAAATTGCGTAAGGGACCGATCTAAAAGATGTAAACCCCCAGGTTGTATGGACCCGCTGCAATTGAAATGGTATCAGAGTGACATGTTTTCAGGAAAGTAAATGGTAAGCAAACTGTGGCGACCCAAATCGGATCGGGGGCCGTCGAGGGGTGTCACACCAATGCCTAAGACCATAGGAGAAGTGCGTAGCTTTCATGGTTTGGCGAGTTTTTATCGACGATATGTGAGAAATTTCAGCACCATTGCCGCACCTTTAACTGAGGTTATCAAGAAGCACGTGGGTTTCACGTGGGGAGAAGAGCAAGAGAAAGCCTTTAATCTGCTAAAAGATAAGTTAACTAATGCTCCTTTGTTATCTTTGCCGAATTTCAGTGCTACTTTTGAGATAGAGTGCGATGCTTCTGGTACAGGAATTGGAGCCGTGTTGATGCAAGGAGGGCGTCCCATAGCTTATTTCAGCGAAAAGTTGAGTGGAGCAACATTGAATTATCCTACCTATGATAAGGAGATGTATGCTTTAGTGCGAGCTTTGGAGACTTGGCAACATTATTTATGGCCAAAGGAGTTTGTGATCCACACCGACCATGAGACCTTGAAGTACTTGAAAGGGCAGCAAAAGTTGAATAAAAGACATGCCAAATGGATGGAGTTCATCGAGACTTTTCCATATGTGATCAAGTACAAGAAAGGTAAGGAGAATGTGGTAGCCGATGCACTTTCTCGAAGGTATGCGATTCTAACTATTTTAGAAGCAAAGTGTCTAGGTTTTGAGCATATCAAGGGCTTATATATTGATGATGATGACTTTGGGAGAGTCTATGAAGCATGTGAACACACTGCATTTAATAAATTTTATAGGCATGAAGGTTATCTTTTTCGTGAAAACAAACTATGTTTGCCTAAGTGTTCTTTGCATGAATTGTTGGTGCGAGAAGCGCATAGTGGTGGTTTAATGGGGCATTTTGGCATTAATAAGACTTATGAAGTGCTGTATGAACATTTTTATTGGCCACATATGAAAAGAGATGTCACACGTGTTTGTGAGAAATGCATTGCTTGTAAGCAATCGAAGTCTACAACTAAACCGCATGGCTTGTCTACACCATTACCTATTCCAATGCATCCTTGGATTGATATTTCTATGGATTTTGTGTTAGGATTGCCTAGGTCTAAGTATGGTAGAGATTCTATTTATGTGGTTGTTGATCGGTTTTCAAAGATGGCTCATTTTATACCTTGTCATAAAACTGATGATGCATCTCATATTGCTAATTTGTTCTTTAAGGAGGTTGTACGTTTGCATGGCATGCCTAGATCAATTGTTTTAGATCGAGATTCTAAATTTCTTAGTTACTTTTGGAAAACATTGTGGAAAAAACTAGGAACACGGTTGTTATTTTCTACTACTTGTCATCCACAGACCGATGGTCAAACCGAGGTAGTTAATAGAACTTTAGGGGTATTGTTGCGTACTATTATTAAAAAGAACATAAAATCTTGAGAAGATTGTCTGCCACATGTTGAATTTGCATATTAGATTGTCTATGGTTTTAATCCGTTAACTCCATTAGATTCAACCCATTTACCTATTGATGAGCGTGTGGATTTAGATGGAGCAAAGAAAGCTGAATTTGTCAAGGCGTTGCATGAGAAGACGCGCGCAAATATTGAGTGCAAGACTGAGCAATATGCAAGGCAAGCCAACAAAGGGCACAAGAAAGTGGTATTTGAACTCGGCAATTGGGTTTAGGTTCATATGCGCAATGAGTGATTTCCCGAATAGCTACATTCTAAATTATTACCGCGAGGGGATGAACCATTCATGGTATTGGAAATAGTTAACAATAATGTCTATAAGCTTGATCTTCTAGGTAAGTATGACGTTAGTGCCACATTTAATGTTTCTGACTTGACTCTTTTTATGCCAGTGATGATTTGAGGACAAATCCTTTGCACGGGGAGGGAATGATGTGGACATCGAGTCATATCGAGGAGGAGGTGCTAGGGACCCATTGTCTATTCCTACTTGGTTCGATTACTTGAGCGCGGGCCAAACAATTCAGGCAAGCTGTTGGCGTCATGGTTCGTGATCTTTGGCGTGAAGATGGCCTTGGATCAAATTTTGAAGAATCTTGGAAATCTTGGTGCAATTTAATTATCTTGTTACCAAATAATTGACCAAGTCAATTTATATATATTCTTATTTAAGAATATTCTAAAATAGGAATATTTTAGAATATAACGCATTAGATTTTTAGGGTTGATTTTTAGGGTTTGTGTGGCATCCTATATAAAGGATTTGCCAAATTTCTTTGAGGATAGATATATTTTATTTTTGGAGGAAAAGAATTGAGAGGTTCTCTTTTTCTTGTTCTTTTGAGGACTTGACCTAATCAAGATTCTCTTGTGGCGGTCAATTCGACTTATCGAGCGAGATAGCGAATTCTTTCGCTCGTGGCGTCTATAACGTTGGTTGGTTGACACGTGTTCGTCAACAGGTCACGTTCATACCGAGGTTGCCAATCACGGGTTTGATTGGAGGTCAAGGTTTGCAATTCGCACCATCTCGGGCCTTCGTAGAACGATCCTTCCGCAACGATTCACATCACTTTCCAAATGAGCTCTTCCAATCTACTCGTTGGACAGAATCAATTAAGGAGATTTCGAGTTATTAAAGGAATATGACAATGGCCCACCAATCCTACTCGCCCATATAATCAGGATCTAGGTTTCTATAAGTAAAACCTTCAAAGTATACTTCACTAATTAACGGATCCAAAATACTCGAATCAATCTCAAGATAATGGATTCCGAGATGCTATATCCAGCCAAGAGATCTACTTTAGATGATCGAATCAAATCCTTAAAGAAATACTTAAATCTGGATAAATCTTCTTCGACAGTCTAGAAACTGTCCATGAGGAAAGACTTTGAATCCTGAGTCTGGTGGTCCGGCGGTCTTCAGACTTTGACGAAAGAGTCTGCAAATCTTCATATTAGACTAATGGAAACCTTTTGTCAGCTTCAAAACATGTAAGGAAGTTTTCTCCAACATAAAGTGGACGCCGTGTCTGCCACAAAATTGCCAATACATGTCTTTTATGGAAAATGGAGTCAAATTCAAACACGTGAAGCTTAGTATTTTTTTAATAAGCAATATGTTTAACTAGTGCTTCGAGGATACTGATTTAATAAAGAAAATTTTGCAATTCCAAAAGCATTGTCTTCCTTATTTTTGACATAATCAGTGCATTGAGAATGTAAATATTTATTTTATGAAATATGGTTAACAAGTGTCCATAGAACGCTTATTAAAAAATCTGTCTACTAATGATAATTGGCGTTTGTTCATTATTTTGAAGCAAATTTCTCAATTTTTTTTTTTAATAAGGCCACTTCTCTCCAGATTGGAAATTATGTATCACTAATTGTTATTCATGTCTAAAACGATCTTATAGACTCCAAATTAGATCCCAATATATCAAAACTCTTAGAATCTTTTGGTCAACTAAGTCAATTTTAATTTCTCGAATCGATTGACAGTGGGCTCATATCTCGAGTCTTTGTAAAATTAATACTATTTCAACGGTCCTCTGATAAGTGTTAAAAAGTCTTCGTGGTGACTTCAACATTAAAGTCACCGACTTGTATCGAGATCTGCAAAACATCTTCGGCTTCGTGCGAAATTGTCCACAGCCAGTACAATGTGCTAGATGAAAAACTATTTCAGCAGTGCCTATTATATGTAGAGTGCCAAGTGCGAAGTGAGCTCCTATGGTGATCTGCAGAGACATGAACGAGCATCATTAATCTATTAGGAAGTGAGGTTTTAAGTGTTCCCAAATTTTCGAAAACAAAAAGTGTGCATGTGCTGTGGTAGCTTTATTTATTTATTTATTTATTTTCATAAGCTATGTATTGGCCAAGTCAAATAAGGTCGACGTTCAGGTTTTCTTATGAATGATAAACTAGGAACAAGTCTTGAAAGATCAGTGGGACTAGCTCACAGGTAGGAATGGAGGTAAAGTGCATATACAGGTTCGAGACACGCCAAAAAGGGTGGTTAAGATGAAGAGAGACAGAGGTCAAGTTAGAGAACATGTATTGCAAGAGCATTTTGTTCAAATTAGTGGTAGTTTCTCTATGTTATTTTTTTCTATAGATTAGATCAAATTGAACATTGCTTTAGAGTGTTATACTAATTAAGATTTTCTCATGTTGCCACCACTATGGTCATGCTAAAATACTCGACAAGTGGTATCGAAGCAGGGTTATGAAAGTCAACATCTGGCATTAGAGCCAAGCTTCCTTATCCAACACTATAAGACCATAAAAGTATGCTATAAACAAGGTAATCAACATAGGATTTTCCAAATGATACGATTGACGATTTTTTTTATTTATTTACATAACCTGTTTCTAAATTAAGTATGTACTAGGGGTGAGCAGTTCCTAGTTTCTTACAAGTTCTGTCTAGTAACTAGAACCTACCCTTGGGTATAGGTTCCTCATTTTTTGGAACTTGGAACTTACCTTGTCACAGGTTCCGGGGTCAATTCCAGGTTCCAACATGTTCTTTTTCTTTTCTTTGGTTTCATTTTCAGATTTGAACTATAATGAAGAAGGAAAGAGACAAACCAAAGCTTCTATATCAGCTCAAGCCAAGATCAGAAAAAGGATGGCAACTTAGCAACTTTCATTGTGACAAACACAAGAAAATCACTAATGCAAACAACAAACTTCGACCAAGCATGAGTGGTTTATATTTTAATTTGTTCTAGTTGTTGAGGTCTCGTACTAGTGTACCTTCTACTGCTGATACTTGATACATATAGCACTTAGGGTGCGCATGACAAAATTTCTAGAACAAAAATTGATTTAGGGCTAGAAATTGATAAGTTAAAAATTTTAGTTTCTGATTTCTTCTTCAAATCTATTTTTGGAAGAGAAATCTGTTCCAAAAATAGAAAAATCAAATTGCGTTACCAAACGAATTTATATTTGAAACCTGTTCCGGGGAACAGAGAAACAGAGAAATAGAGAAGTCGAAATTTTATCATGTGCGCCCTTAGTGGGCATTCTTTTGCATTCAATTACAGGTCTTGCAATGCAAATACCGTAGTCTTCAGGTCAGATGCCTTATAAGATGTGTATAATTCCAACATTGGATTCTGCAAAAAGTAAAACGTAAGTTAATAACCAGATAATCAAATTGTAAGCTTGTGGCAATGAAAGAAATGCAAGATAGAGAACAGACCCAAGGTGGTGTGAGTCATCTAGCGTCCATCTAGCAAGAAATATGGCTGATGCAGCGACTAGAGAAGGAAGAAAACTTAGGAACTCATACTCAACCAATGTCAGCTCCACAAGGTAATCCGCCAACTACTCCAATTCAAGACTAGGGCTTTGGAGATTTTACAAGCAGTTGATGGACAAATGGTTAAATTTCTTAAGATCAAGGAACATGGTATTTGCCTAAGCTTAGGCTAGCATGGAGTAGATCAATGACCCTTACTGCATACATTGCATGTGCTGCTCAAATAAATCTCCTAAGAAACAAAATATTCGATTCTTTTAGAATGCAAATAACTCCAATGAAAGTAAAGCAAATGAGAGTTTAGAAAGTTGTAGAACCTAAGGAAAATTTTCATAGTGGGCACGAATATCCGGAAGCCGAAATAATTCAATAGTTGGCCCTCCATTTTTAGTACCTACCAATACACAGCAATGTGAATCTTTTTCATCTGAATAGACAAATAAATTCATAGTTTTCTAGCGAAAACATTGTCTAATGTATAATTTGGTGATTCCTTATGGTTAATGTGTTTCATAATAATAACTACGGTTGCATAATAATGAAGGTTGAGCAACTGTCGGTGTTGCTCATGTTAGTTAGGCAAAGGAGCAAGCTAAAGCAAGCAAGGACTTTGGCTGTTCCATAGGTCTCTGTCACTTGAGCAAAAATGCGGATGAAAAGCTATTCTGAAAAGAGCAATAAATCATTTGTTCCTGTTAATGATGATAAATGCAAGCTTATACCTAGAACTATGCAAAAACAAGCCATCATTGATTTGCATCTCAATGCGGATATTATGCAGACAGTAGATATAACAATGATTAGAATCTGCTCACGTTTAGTATATTGCCAGCTAAAACAGCAGTAAGGAAAAAATGACCAAGTTCCTTCCATTTTTCGAGCAAAAAAAAGCAACAAGCTGAAACCTTTGACTTTGAATAGGTCATGCTATTGATGTACCTGAATATGTGAGGGGCGCTGAAAATGCTACTTCCTCAAAGATTCAATTGTATGGTCACTACATCCCAAATCTTCAAAGGACTTTGAACTATGGAAGTCACTATTGGAGGAAACTTTCCTATGCAAACTTAGATCTTTTGAGTCAGATCTAAAAAAAGTCATCCATGGACACCCCCCTGTCCCATCCTCTAAAATCTGCATAAGAACTATGAATTGAATGCTCTATTCCAACTACTCTGCGGTAGATATGACCTGTTTATTTGGTTCCTTTTGGTGCACCGAACAATTCATATCTTCCATGTCTATCCTTGCTGCAGCATCTTTGGCAGCGTTGGATTGGTAAGCACCTGAATCCTTTCCTCCACATCTAAGCATAGCAGCTTCCTTCTGTTTCCCCAGTAGGTCCAATTTATAAAAAGAGAGATTAGGCACATCAAGAGGTACATTTTCTGTTACTGGTTCATAATTCTTGTGACTCGCTTGCTATAGCTTAGAAGATTTTTCAGCAAGAGATTTGACTCTCAACAATTTCAGTCGTCCAAAACCCCTGCCTAGACCACTCACACTTGCTGTAAGAGAATATCATCTTTTGGCAGGGTTAACCCATGACGATTGCCTGTATAAATATATATATATATATATATATATATATATATATATATGACTGTCAGACTACATTTTATCGCTAGAAAAACCAAATTCATCTCCAAGCTCTAACTTTACACATTGCACAGAGAGATTCGGTACGCTACAAGAAACTCTTAGCACAAATTGAAATGGAAGAGAAATTTTTAACTCTGTTCGCATACATCTGTTTCCAAGCAAGACTAAGAAAACCAAAATCATTTGTCCAAGACTGTATGATTCAAACAATCTCCAAACGAAGATCTAGTGTTGGATTTGTTATCCTCCATCTGGACACAATGCATACAACAATCGCTTGAGTTGTTTCAAAAGCTTGGATACCAATTGTCAACAATACAAGCATAGAAAAAGAAACCCCCGACAAATAAAAAGGGAAATTCGTCATCAGAACGAACCGCATCAGTCATTCTGACTTGCACATTCACATTGAACATGTCTACAGTCGAATGCAAACTACACAAAAGCTAACAGCTCAATTACTAAGATAAATCCAACCCTACCGTCTCGTCATCGATTAGCCAGTAGGCCCCTATTGGAGTCTCCAAGGGCGTCCCACGTCGCCCCTCAACCGAACAGGTGGAAGGAGAGAGAGAGTGGGGGTGCGATTGAGCTGGAGGTGGAGGTGGAGGTGGAGGGGAAGGCGAAGGGGTGTGGAGTTAAGGCTGATTGGGTGGTTGGGCGAGTGGCGTCAGGGTGACTGGGAGAGCGGCAAGTGGCTTTGAGGCAAGCGGGCGAGTAGTGAGCGGCGTCGGGCGGCGGGCAAGCAGCGTCGGAGCGGCTAGGCGAGCAAGCGGCCTCCACCAGGGGGATGAGCGGCATCCAACGGCGGCATCAACGGCAAGCGGCTAAGCGATGAGGTGAGCAAGAGGTGATGACATTCAGCGGCGGTGTCGAGGGAGGCAAGGGTGGGGCAAGCGCGGGCAGACTAGTGTCCAGCGGTGGGACGAGCAGCATCCGGCGGTGGCATCAAGGGCAGAGGCAGAGAATGGGAGAGGAAAGAGGAGAACTGTGAGTGTGAAGTGTGAACGAGGAGAGTAAACAATTGATTTAGGGTTTTTTTTTTTAACCCTAACCGGTTCGATTCGGTTCCCAGAAAAAGGAACCGGGAACCAGAACCGGTCTCTTTAGAAGGCGAGCGAACTAGACCCTCCGGTTCGATTCTCTGATTCTACCCGAGAACCACGCTCACCCCTAATATGTACATGTAAATGTCTATTTTAATGTCAACAACCTCGAGATTGCTTGCTTAAAATAACTATTCTATTGTATGAGTAAAGTCTAGCTAGATAAGACACACAAATCTACTCATTTTGAGAGAATAAAATAATAAAAAGTGTTATTATATCCTAAAACAAATAGTTGTTAGGGGTTGGAAAATGGTCAAATTGTTAAGCCAAATCTAACTGTTTCGTTGGAACCTAATTGACAACAAAATATCTTTTTTGAAAGTTGTTCTTCAGCTTTTAACGAGAGGAGATGGGTTCTGTGGTGACTTCAAACGAGAAATATCCAGGCGAACAAGAAATAACTATACAAACTTTTATTTCGAACTTTGAACCAAAGTGTACATACAAATCGTGCTGGAATTCAATCAACAACAAGACTTAAAAATACAACCATTTTCACAGCAATACACAAGTACAAACTATGTCGGAATTTAATCAACAGCACGACACCCATGATAGAGATGTACGCGCCGGAATTGAATCGACGATGAAACATTGGGATAAAGATTTATGTCGGAATTTAATCAGCAACACTAATCGGAAAATTATAACTAAAGAAAAATAAAGTGCAGGAAAGTAAAGTAAAGATAATAAAAGATTACATTTTGATTGTCATTGAGTCTCTTCCAATTTATAGAACTTGGTATTTGTAAACCTTCTACCATAACCGTTTATGAGTAGTTTCTTCATGGTTGAATTGTAGTTTGATGCTTCCAAAAGTAATGGTCCCATATTCCCACGTTGTCGACTCCCTTCAAAATAATAGTCTTATCTCCAAGGAGTTGTTTATTTTCCACATTGTCAATTGCCTTCAAAATAACAGTCTTATCTCCCAATAGTTTTTCTTTTCTCACGTAATTAATTTCCTTCAAAATGGCAGCCTTATCTCCAAAGAGTTGTTTTTTCCCCCTCATTGTCAATTCCCTTCAAAATAGCAACCTCATTCTCCATTTTCACCTAACTATTCTCCACGATCTCCTTAATGGATTTACACATGCCTAAGCCTTGTATGCAATCTTCTGAATCGATCATCTGCATGTACTATCAGCCAATCTTCAATCCATTACATTGGCTTCTGTGGCACCCCCTTGGCAACGCTCCCCGATCTGTTGGGGTCGCCACAGGTACTTATCACTTATCCTACTACATACTAGTCTAATAACTTTTTGATTAAAGTGGAACTATAGTTCATAGGGGTTGATCAATAAAATTCTTCTCCCCTTTTTCTTTTGTAAAAGTCCCAACGCAGCTCATCAACGGAAGCATAAACGAGTCTCATCATCCCTTACTCCAATAACAATAATGCAATTGCACACCAACTATTCACCATATAAAACGATAAAGCCGAGTCACTTTTATTCATATAAACATGATGGACGTCTCGGGTCGGTACAGCAAAAAGGCCAAAGCTTTTAACTATGCTCGGCTAACTCAAAAGAACACGACCCTACATTTGACATATACACCTATCCATCATCTAGTGTCGGCTAACCAAAAAGTATCGGCTCCCACCAGTCGTACGTGCCATCACACCCAACCTAATCCATCGGGCGGCGGTGGCAGCAGCATCCTCAGAATCACTCCATCACACCGGACATTAACAGACAAAAACTCCTGGATAACCGGGCCATCAGCAAAACCCACATCGTACATCACTAAGACACGGACTCAGACAAACACCAGACCAGGTACACTAACATAGGAATGCTCCGTGCACTCCACCTCAACATCCGATGGCAGTCCATAATAAGTACCACGCATGACTGGTAGCAAAGGCATCTTTTTAATCTGAAATGTTTATCCCCAAATGGGTGAGTACAACCACTCAGCAGTAAAGATCCACCAAACTACACAATGCGTCAAACAGAACAATCAAGATATCATGAATAAAACACATATCATTCATGCATTAAAACATACCTCACCTTACAGCCATGCATATATCACCATGCGACGTACATATACCACCATGCACTTATACATGTATTATCAAGCAGCTAAGCCTATATCACCATGCAACGTGCATATAACACCATGCACTTCATGCTTGCAATCCCCATGAGGTTCATCCCATGCCATATGCACACATCCATGTGCATGATTCAATTCTCGATCTTTATCTTTCAAATAGATCACATCATTTTTCTTCCCAGGGACCAATGTTTTCATCCCACAATTTATTGCTCGCATCCAACTTGGCATCGCAAGGGCCTCCGGCACACATCTCCGGGCATCCGGCACACACACTCCGGGCATCCCGTACCCCAACTAGCATCACAAGGTATCCCCCCGGCACACACCTCCAGGGCTTCCGGCACACACCTCCAGGGCTTCCGGCACACACACTCCGAGCATCTCGAAACTCCCGAGGACATCCGTCACACACACTCCGGGCATCCGGCACCCACACTCCGAGCATCCCAACACTCCCGAGGCATCGTTGGCTCACACCTCCGACGGTATCATCATTATCATAATTTATATTCACACATGTATCTCTATTTCAACATTGCATTTGATGCAACAATATCAAAGGTCTCAACCGGCTTTTGATGTCATATAACATGCCATATGTCACCACATATGTAGCATAATCAACCACTCAAGACATTATATCACATGGAGCAATTTCATTTATTTTTGAAAGTACAGCAAAATTTCAGATAAAAACAGATTGCGCTCCATTGATCATAATTCTTGAAAAAATAGTAAATAACCTTAATAAATTCTAAAAATTCGACATGACAAGATCTAGAGGAAAATATTCTGTGAAGAACACCATATCAAAAGAACATCATACAAATCAATACAGTCCACGCATCACAGTCCTTATAATTTCGGAATATTGCCATACACAGTATCATTGACAAATTCGGTAAAAATCTTAAATTAGCTCCAAAAATTCTGAAATTTTTATATGTTATAGGCAAGGTTCAGAAATAAATATTTCATGAGGAACTAAAAATCATATTTGTGATAGATTAAAAAATATAATCACCGTAGCCGTCTCTAACCCTCGGCAACAATTCCCAGATCTAACCATTTCGGATAAAATCGTTTCACCAACCTAAACTCATCCATTTCCTCTAAAATTTTATTATGTTACTCCTTAACATGTCATCTTTAACTTTTATTCAGAACATGAGATCAAATTTCAACCGGAAAATTTTATAAAATTCACAGAATCACACTAGGTCAGCATTACGATTTCCAGATCTAACTTCTTCAAAAAAAATAGTTTCACCGGTCTATACTTGTTCATTTCTTCTGAAATTTTGATACCTTACTCTCCAAGAAGTCCTTTACAACTTTCATCAAGATGTCGAAGCCAAATTTCCACTAGAACATCACATGCAACTCAAGAAATCAACAAAGGTCGGACTGTTTTTCCAGAAACAGAACACTAGGCTAGAACACAACACTTATAGCTTCGAAATTTCACACTTCATCCACATCCATTCATCACACACGAGCACAGTAAGCATAGGTAGATTAATGGACTCTACTTGCCTCTAATCCGAGCACAACACAGCAAGCAAAGACGGCGGGGCAAGGCGGGACTCGGCGGCTCGACGGCGGCGACGAACAGCGGCGAACGGCCTCCCTATTCCCCTTCTTCTCTTGCTCGCTTGCTCTCCCTCTCTCGATTTCACTCTCTCTCTCTCTCTCTTAGACAGTCACTCTCTCTCTCAATCCACTCACTCTCCTTCTCTTTATTTCCCCTTCATCATTTGCAATCATTTAGATTGCATGGCTAATGCCACTTGGCCCTAGGGGAAAGACACTTGGCATTTTTCCCATGCACATGATGGGCTAGAAGATGGGCTGGGCCTCCTCCCCTTTGTCGACAGCAGCTCCTTTCCTTTGGGCTTCGCGGGCCAGGCCAAAAGGGCCGAATGGTGGGGCTGGTCTTGGGCCAAAAATTCAACCCACTCTTCTCTAATTTTTCCCTTTTAATCATCACCTAATTACCCATCATATAATTACCTAATTACACTTATTCACTTGGCCATAAAACTTGCAACATAAATTAATAAAAATCAAATCCATAAGGTGCATAGCCAAAAACAAAATTCTCATTATCAAATTATCCTATAGCACCAACTTTGATAACCGAAGAACATAAAATATCTTTCCATTAAAGTGTTCGACCTTAATCTATTACAATTCTTCGGTCTAGTGGCCACAACGTACTTCAATGACACAACCATTCACTTTTCCATAGGTCGTAATGCCTCTAGGAATTGCAATGAAATTTTGGGATGCCACAGCTTCCTCCACGGATGATTAAATATGCCCAGATAATATATTCTCCACTTTCTTCCCTTTTTCTTCGTTAATTTTGACAGTTGCACGTGAGATTGTCGAGTCCACATTTATTGCTTCCAAATGGTCATCGCATATTGATAGTAACTAAATATAGAATACTTTTGAATGTTAAAATATGCCCCATTTTAAAAGAATCAAATGATTCTTTAATCATTTGATTATTTTAAATTAGAAAACCCCAGAGTCATCACATGTCCCCTTGTCATCACCATAATTGATACCACCAAAGTTAACTTGAATGACTCAATGTTCCATGCCCGTTCATCACTTAATGGGAGGTGTTAATGGTAATTGGCTCGATCACATCAATGAGATATTTTATCATGCGATTAATCGATCCATTCTTGTGCTCCTCCGATAATCATCGCATGGCAGCCAACATTATAGGGCTTGGCTCTAATTGTCTTCTCTACTCGTCAATGAGTTGTCTTGAGATACCAACATCTCCGTCTTGTTCTTGCTCTGCCATCAATAATGCAATCAATGACTTTCCCACCTTATTATTACCAGGTTGTGATGAATAGTTGTCACCGCCAGCACTATTATGATCAAGTTGATTTCTTGTTCTCACTATCGTGTCTCCTCAAATCAACCACAGTGGTCCCATTAGGCATGCCATTTGTTTCGTTGGATCTAATCAACAAAGAAACATCTCCGAAAGTTGCTCTTCGACTTTTGATGAGAGGAGACAGGTTCTGTGGCAACTCCGAATAGGAAATATCTAGGTGAACAAGAAATAACTACAAACCTTTATTTCAAACTTCAAACCAAATTGTATACACATACTGTACCGGAATTCAATCAATAACAAGGTTGAAAATACAACCATTTCCACAGCAATATAATTGTATGAACTATGTTGGAATTTAATCGACGACAAAGCTCGAAAATGTGCAAAGATGTAATATCGGATTTAATCAATGGCATGAGATTCATGATAAAGATGCACGCTGGAATTGAATCGATGACACAAATTGGAAACTATAATTAAGGAAAAATAAAGTGCAATAAAGTAAATAAAAGATTTCATTTTGATTGTCGAGGAGTCTCTTCCAATTGATAAAACTTGATATTTATAAACCTTCTATCATAACCATTTAGGAACAATTTCTTCATGGTTGAATTGTAGTTTGACGCTTTCAAAAATAATGTTCCCATATACCCACATTGACAACTCCCTTCGAAATAGTAGTTTTATCTCCAAGGAGTTGTTTATTTTCCACGTTGTCAATTCCCTTCAAAATAGTAGTCTTATCTCCAAGGAGTTTTTCTTTTCCCACGTCATCAATTTCTTTCAAAATAGCAATCTTATCTCCAAGGAGTTGTTCTTTTCCTACATTGTCAATTCCCTTCAAAATAGCAACCTCATTCTCCATTTTTACCTAACTATTATCCACGATATCCTTAATGGATTTACATGTGCCTGAGCCTTGGATGCAATCTTCCGAATCGATCATCTACATATAATGTCAACCAATCTTCAATCCATTAAATTGGCTTCCTCCACGGATGATTGAATATGCCTGGATAATATATTCTCCACTCTCTTCCCTTTTTCTTCATTAATTTTGACAATTACACATAAGGTTGTTAAGTCTACTTTTGTTGCTTCCGATCGCATATCAATAATAACTAAATATCAGGTACTTTTGGATGTCAACACTAACCAAGCATTTTTTGAGCTTTGGTTTGGCTTAATAGTACTTTTTGAAAAAAGAAAAAGGCAGTTTACAAATTAAACGGTTTTATTTTTTAAAACCAAACAAAACTGCAAATCCATATTGTGTAAACTATTAATACCGTCAATTATCTTTACTACTTATATATGGAATAGCCAACTGAAATTGGTTTGTTTTTCATATTGGGTAAATTTACAAACAGTTGTGCGTGTAGAACTTGTTTTTTTCATGAAATCGTAAAAGTGAAGATAAAAAAAAAAATTAAAGAAGAAAGAATGATTAAATTGAATCAAATCGCAAAACATGATTTCACTTAGTTTTTTACTAGGATACGATTTAGTTTAGTTTTACTTTTCTTACAACCATATTTATGCAGTTTGTTTTGGTATGACATCCAATACGCATCATGCTCGCTACCTAATAATTATTATAGGGAAATGAGTGTTGTGACAGATTTGCGAACTCATTTGCTTTTTAACATAAATGTATTTTATGAGAAATTTTGACAAGATAGATGCAATTAATTACAACAAAAGGCAAGTCATCAAGGTGAAGAGATCATGAAAAATACTCCCCACTGGGTAGTAAATATATGCTTAGACTAAGCTTAGTTAGAGCATCTTTGTAGACAATGCAGCAAATCCAATCTTTGCAATATGAAGAGATTTTTTCGGCAATCTAAAGTCTCATGTGTTATCTTGAGAAGTGATTCATTAGGGTTATTTTATTATCATTACGTATCTATATAGATATATTGTGAATTTACAATATTGCACTGAGATTTTAATTATGTCCAACAGTAGATATTGCTAGAAAATAATTAATAAGATTTAAATGTTTGAGAATCATATTATTTGTAATTCAAAGGCACAAAAGTGAATTCAAAGTGGATAGTGTGTACTTTAAGAAAAGGAAAAAAAGAAAAAGAAAAAGGAGAAAAAAGAAAAAGGAAAGGTACAACTGTTTTGACCAAAAAGAAACAAAAGAGAAAGAAAGGTACGCAGCTATCCGACCAAAGAACATAGTACAGCTGTATGAGTTATTGTGTCCATTTTTCTAACTGGTCCCGCCTTATTATTTTTTAAGGCAATAACTTTAAAGTGTCAAATTCAAAGGATCTTTATCTATGAGTGCCCTAAATTACTGGTTAAATTAAATATCCATACATAATAATTTTTTCATTTTCAAAATATCATTTTTCTCATTTTATGTGGGATGGTAAATAACCACTTGTTAGCAAGACATTTTTAATAATAATTCGTAATTAGCTGTCACAGTATGTTCCGTTCACGATTCAAAAGTAATAGATTCAAAAATTGTCTAATGAAGCTATTTCTCACTCAGGTTGGGAACTATGTATTACAATTGATGTTGACGTATGAACTAATCTTATTGGTCTCCACATTTAATCCGAATCCTCCAAAGCTCTTAAAGAATCTTTGGTTAGCAAAGTCAATTTTTAATTTCTTGAAATTATATCTCGAATCTTCATGAAATTAGTAATATGTTAACGATTCTCTAAAAGTTTTTAAAGTCCTCTTTGTGACTTTAATATTAAAGTCACCGACTTGTATCGAGAACCGCAAAGCCTCCTCGACTTCGTGTGAAGTTGCCCATACCCGGCACAATCTGCTAGATGAAAAGGTATATCAACAGTGCCTGCTAGTAGGGGTGAGGTCCCAATTTAATTTGGAAATTGGAGAAAATCGAACTTATCGATTTTGGGCAATTCCCAATAAAAGTTCTAATTTCCAGTTCCGAAAATTTGAAATTGGGAGTAATTGATCCGGTTCTTAATTCCCTGAATCGGACCGGTAACCCTATTATTTTTATTTTTATTTGTAATTTGTCTACTCTTCTGAAAGGAGTAATCCACCAAGAGAGACAAAAGAAATAAACCCCGGACCCCCTCTCCACTCTCTCGCCTCATCTCACTCTCGGTCGCCTCTCAATGAAGCTCTCGCCTTTGACCATCCATCGCAACATCACAGCAGTAGCCTCGCCTCCGGATCTCCCTCACAGTCATGGCCTCGCCTCTGGCCCTCCCCCCTCCCTCGTGATCTGGCCTTCCTCTCTCACCCTCATCTTAGTTTAATGGCCCTTCTCTTGTTATTGCTTGATTTTTGTTGCTAGTGGTGGTGAATCTACCGGAATTGATGGTGTCGACTCTGTTGAATTTCAAGTTCATGCGGGCGAGGTTGTTGTGATATAGTCTCACCATGTCTCTTTGATCCTTCTTGCAATTCCTCTTTCTGTTAAAAGAAACGTTCTAGAGGAGAGTGGTCACCCAGCTAAGTGCGAAGTAAACTCCTATGGCAAACTGAGGGGTGAGTACCAGGTGTTCCTCAATTTTTGTGGGCCTGATACTCATCGTGGGTTCACCAATAGTCTCTACCACGCCTTGGTAGATGCTGGGATTTGCGTTTTCATTGATGACAAAGAGCTTCCGCGAGGTGAAACATTTAGTAGCAACCTTCTGCAAGCGATCGACGACTCAAAAATATACATAACCATCTTCCCCCCAAACTATGCTTCACATCACTAGTGCCTCCGTGAGCTTGCGAAGATGGTGGAGAACATCTCTAAACCTGAACGAGATGGGAATAAGAAGGTGATATTGTCCATCTTTTATAACTTGAAACCTAATGATGTGAAACTGAAAACAGATTTGTACGATAAGGCCATATCGAAGTTTGAGGAAAAGATGGAGGATAAGAAGAGGAAGTTCAGTGTTGACACCTAGATTTTGACGGTCCGTTTAGTCATTTATCGCATTAAAATTAGGGTTTAATCAATAATTAATTAATTGCATAACATTTAGTTATAGGTGCATTTATTTTTTATTTGCATTTCTTGGACCGGTGGTGGATGGGTTGAATTAGTGATTTTGGGTTTTAAATTAATTAGTTGGATTAAGCCCATGAAGAAAATTAACCCAAGCCCGTCGTTATGTTTAATTAATTATCTTGTGAAAATTTAAGATTTGATGCGATATTATGATGAGTTTTTGGAAATTAAAAAATCGCAATCTTATCTTTGGTTTTCTTAAAAGTTGGGAATATTAAGGAGGATAAGGAATATTCTAAAATATTTTGTTGCGGATAGATATCTCGAAAGATTTTAGAATTGGATAATGGAGTTTTATCTAAAGTGAATTATTTGGAAAATCTTCACAAAAAAATTCAGTTTATCTTCAATTTGAGTCAAGATATAAAATCTTCAATAATCGAGTGAGTCAGCTTGGAAGATTTTAATAGATGATTTCAATTTTGGAATCCTTTTTTTGAGTTGAGCACATCTCGATAATCTCGAAAGATGATCTTCAGCGATTGAGTTGTTATGCAAATCTTCGTAGGTTGAGCAGACTAAGTTTTCACTCTATAAATAGGGGTGGCCTTTTCTTCGTCCGGGGAGCTTCTTTTGGAAAAAAATTCAGAAAAAGTGAAAGGGGAGAGAAGCCATTTGGAGGTTAAAAGGAAAGAAAAAAAAGAAAGTCGAAAAAAAAGCTTCTGCAGAAAAGCGAAGGAAGAGGGAGAGTGACGTGAAGGAGAGAGGAGAAAAAGTAAAGGGGTGATTTGACCCCTACTGTTCATCATCTTCCCCAAATCGCTGCCCCTCTTCTGCAACTTCCATCCGCGAGGTTTCCGCCACCGTGCCGCGCCCAGCCTTGCCCCTGCCCCGGCGACCCGAAGCTCGACGCTCCGCCCTCCGCGAGTAGGCCCTCGCCGATGCCGCGCCGACGCAACAACCCCTCGACGCCGCTGCCGCGCGCCTCCGACGCCCACCGCCGCGCCTCTGCACCCGCGACCTGCTGCTGCCCACTCCGACGCCGGAGCTCCGACGAAGCCCGCCGCTCCTGACCTTGCCGAGCGCCACCCGCCACTGCACCACCGCTGCTCCTGACCTCGCACCGCGCCCCGCCACCGCCGCTCCGCCGCTCTCGCTTGCGACGTGCAGCCTCCATCGCCGAAGCCCGCTGCTGCTGTCCTCCGCCAGACGACCCAACGCCGTTGCCTCCTGCTCGTTTGTCACCGTGCCAGAGTGCCGCCCGATTCGACAAACCCCTGCGCCGGAGCTCGACGCCGTCGCCGCCCAGCAGTCCGCGACGCCCTGACGCCAGCCGAACCCCGCACCGCTGTCAACGTCGTCACCCAGCAACCCGCGGTCCAGCTCCACCTCCGCCGCTGCTCCAAGTTCCCCCTCACTGTCGCCGTCCGCCAGCTCCCGCCGGAGTCCCGACGTCGGCCACCATCCGTCCGGCAAAATCAACGCTGCAAAAGCCCCTTTTTCTTTAGGTGGTTTTATTTTTCTTTTATTTATTTTGTTTATTTTTCATTTTTAGTTCATCTATTTAAATTGTAATATTTGATGTTAATATTTATGAATTTGTAGGCATTATCCGTAGGATTATCCCTAAATTATTATAATTATTAATTTGATCCGTAAGATCTCGGATTATTTTTTTAATTATTTTTAATTTTTGGGATTTGTTGATAGTATTTTAAGTGTTGAATCAATATAATTATTTAATTTGATCCGTAAGAATTCGGATCAGATTTTTAATTATTTTGACTCTTTTTTGTGATAATTAGGGTTAGGATAATCGTTAATTTGACTGTGAGACAACAGGTTATTTTTTCGATTATTTTGATCATTTATTTGATTATATCTTGATTGTTTAGATTTACTGTTTAGTTGATATGCTTGTTTTAGAGAATCACTAAAAAAATCTAAAAAAAATTTGAATTAGGATTCAGTTTGTTTTAGAATATTCTTGTTATCTTGCATAGCTAGGATAGGGATTTTAGTTTGAAAAATATAAAAAAAAATGCAAAAATTTAGTGATTTTTAGTTGTTATTTTATTTGAATTGCAATTTTAAATTTTAATTTTAAATAAAAAATAAAAAGATAAAAAATATCATGCATATGTCATGTAGAATTAGGGCTTGCTCCGCACGTCATTGCATATTAGATGAATTACATGTTAGATTAAGATAATATCTTAGTTTAAATTAGGATTTAATGTGACTTAATCCTTAGTTTGAATTAGATTGAATTTTAATCTAGCTAGATCATTTTTGCATTTTTAAATAGAAATATCAAATGCACGTCATTTTAGTTTTTATTAGGTTCATTAGAACTTCCTCGTCATTAGACTAAATCATTTAATAAATGTTGCATGACATATAACTAAATGTGCTAAATTATATGCGGCATGTCATCTTAGTTTAAATAATTTTGTATGTCATTGCATCGCATTGCATGTCATTAGAATTAGGTCATTTAGATGGCAATTAATTATTGCATTTTTTTATGTCATATAGTTTAGGTCATGCTGCCATGTCATCTTTTAGATGCATTGCATAAGTCATGATTTTCATTAACTAAAGTGAAAACAAAAAATTGAAATTGCATGTTAATTAGAAATCATATCTAGGGTTTTGATGTGATTTTGATTTAACAATGTAGATGCTTTCATTGCTCCTAGGTATGTTTTGCAATATTAAATTGCTTTCTTGAGTGTTAAATTGGTGGTATGCGCACACGTATGATCACCTCACATGTTAGGAAGTTAGATTAAAATCAATTCAATTGCCAAACATTTTTGAAAAATGAAAAAAAAAGGTACCGAAAGGGCACTATGATAGTCTAGTGTAACCAAGTCCCCGAACTCATAAAGTCTTTGGTTCGTAGGAGTAAAGTAAATTTCCCATTATTTTATTTAGGTGTCTAATCGACCTACCAAAAATAGATTAGTGGCGACTCCTGATAAAATCAATTTGCATGTTCAGAAATTCAAACCTAAGTCGCGAATTGGTATGGGCTTGGGAGAGTCCGAGCTAAGCTTAAAGACTTAGTAATCCATTAACCTAGTTTTAGGTGGTGAACCCGCGAAAATTAGGTCGCGACAGCTTGGCGACTCCGCTGGGGAATGTGCAACAAGGGACCTTGTGTTAAAACACTTAGTGAACTTAAGCCAATTTTTCTTTTTCTTTCAAAAAATGTTTTTTGTTTGGCAGCTAGGATACCAGATACGTCCCTAACATTTTTAAGGTGTTAAATGTTCTTGCAGATAAAAGGTATAAAAGGGAGTAGTCTTTGCTAACCCTTGTTTTGCAGGTTGGAGTTAGGGATGAATGTTTGAATTAAAACTATAGAAGTGTTGTTTGCATTTAAACTGTTGTGCATGCTTTATTGCTTTAGCACCACACTATTTGCACACACAACCTGCGGTCGGACTCGGGCTGCGATAGGACTTCTAGGATGGTGTTGAGAAGGATACTTCCTCAAAGCGAGATTGCTATGTAGAGGTTGACATTCTCTTCCCGAAATTTCTTTCATGGTGTCAAATGTGTTTGTCCATATCCGCGAGACTGCGTGATTATTGGGTATTCCATTCGACGAGCCGGGGTTAGGAGGACCCGACACGTTAATGCGAGCGCAACGGTCGGATCATCCTCTTAGCTCCACCTTGTTAAGCCGTCTAGGTAGAAATCGAGCCTCACATTTCATGCGCATGTCTATGTGATTGTCATCCATTTCCAGTGAAAGTAAGTTGTTTAAATTTTTCGCAATTTATTTACTTTATTGTAATTTTGTCGGTCCATGACAATTAGGTTTTGTCGTCGATCTTGTATGCAATGGGGAAAACTGATGCATAATTTATTTCCACTCCAAAAAAAGAGCTCAAGAGGTGGTTGGATTAGTTAGATCAAGATGGTCAGAGATATGTGAAAGCCAGGATTGCCCGACTTCTTCCACTGTTAGAGATCAATGTCCACTCTAGTGTGATTCAGGCACTCCCTCATTTCTGGTGTCCACAAACTTCCACATTTATATTTGGTAGATTTGAATTGACTACAACACTTGAAGAATATAGTGTTGCCATCGGAATGCCCCTGGAAAAGGAACTTGTTAGACCGCCTATCGGTATAGATTCTATCTTTGAATTATCCCAATTTTTACAAATTGAAGCCGAAAGAGTAAGGAAAGTTGTCAAAGCCAATTGTTTTGCATGTCCATTTTCATTCTTAGAAAAGTGTTTTGCAAACCAACCAATGATTTCAAAAGCCAGGATTTTCATGTTAGCATTTTTTGGGCTAATCGTTTTCCTTATCGAAAAAATGCCATTAATCCTTCAATTTCATGGGTGGTTAATCGTGTTTGTGACGGGTTGAATTATGTCAATATGGTTTTAGCCGAAACATTTTTATCATTAACCCGTTTCAAACAAAATGAGGAAAAGACCATGCGTGCCCTCCCCGAACTTTTGCAAATATGGTTTTTCTCCCACATAAGAGGATTTGGGCACCTTATGAAGCAATTTAAGATTGATGATTTTAGGCACCCCATACAAAAGTTTGCGGTCTTAGAACGTTTTTCCCCAAATAAACAGTATGCTCGTTGGATTAATTTTTTGAAAAATCCTGATCCTAAGGCATTCCTATGGCATACTAAATGGTTCCGAGTTGAGGAAGCTCGTTTCTCATACAAGTATGATGAGCCAATTCCGTTGTTGGGCTTTTCTGGTGCGACTTCTTACTACCCGTATAGGGTGGCCCGTCAGTACAAAGCTCTTCAAGAAATTCCTCCGCCACTCAAGACGGAGTTGTTCCAAGTTCGTTTTATTCGAGCAAACTATGACTACTTCAAGGAGATCCAGATGATCATTGCTGCATGGAATGAATGCCACCCAGAGAAGATTTTGGTGCCCAAGAGACTAAAAGGCAAGGAGGAGATTCACCATGCATCAACATTCTACATCCAACAACATCGGATTTCTGCCACCCTGCGTCTAGTAGTCCCTGATGTGACTGAGAAGCCAACCCAACGAGCACAAATTGAGCATCTTAAGCGGAAAGTGGAAATGATTGAAGCAGAAAATGAGAAGCTTCGTAAGGCGTTGAAATCCCGAAGGCATATAAAATGAGACGTCTTGAATTTTGATTCCTAGTTCGATATTTAGGGGCTTTGATTTCTAGCCCATTTTTTTCAATTTTTAGATTCAATGTTTAGGGACTTTGATTTTAATTCTTAGCTCAATGTTTAGGGAACTTGTTTCAAATTTCAAATAAAATCAGGCATTAGACCATTGTCATGGGCCATTTTTCCTATCTTGTCATTGGTTCTTACATTACTTTTATCAATTAGGTGATAACGGATCCATCACGTTCGCCCATCATCACACGGTTGAGAGCTAGAATGGCCGAACAAACCGAAATGCGTGATCGTGTCTCTGCTGTGGAGACTCAACTCCAACAAGTACTCGCCTCTATACAGCTTGTGACGGATCAACTCCAACTCCTCCAAGCAAATCCAACAACTGCACCCGCTCTTCCTGAAGTAGTTATCCCAAAACAAGCAAACAAGATTGATGACGACATGCCTGGCCTGGAAGATGACCCAGTCATTGCTGGAAAGGCCAAGCTTGATGATGTTCCCAAGGCAGATCAGGATGAGCGTTTTGCGAAGCTGGAAGAGAAAATGAGACAGCTGCAGGAGTCACAAAGCTCCCTCCCGTTCGACCTCTCGGTCTATGAGAAGGTCAAAATGCCGAGCAAGTTCAAAATGCCAGAGTTTGAGAAGTATGATGGCACATCTTGCCCAAAGGCTCATTTGCAGATGTACCACGTACGCATGGCCCAGTATGTCAAGAATGAGCCTCTCATGATTCAATCATTTCATGCAAGTTTGACCGGGCCCGCTCTTAATTGGTATGTGATGAAGAATGTGAACCTCCTCGACACCTGGAACGAAGTAGCTGACGCATTCCTCAAACAATACAAGTTCAACATGGACATCGCACCTTCCCGAGAAGACCTGGAGCGGATGGAAAAGAAAAAGAGCGAATCATTTAAAGAATATGCTGTAAGATGGAGGAACCTGGCGGCTCAAATCACTCCTGAGCCTACCAACAAGGAGCTGATGAAGCTGTTTGTGAAGACCCTCCCATCGAGTTTCGTAACCAAAATGGCCAAGTACGTATGTCGAAAGCTTCAATCAGCTTATTCTGTAGGAGAACAAATTGAGATGGGAATAAGGGAAGGATGGTTTACTGAGCCATCTAGTAGAAGATTCATTGCCAAGAAGGAGAAAGAAACAGCAGTGGATGTGAATGTGGCTTATAGCCAAGAAAATGCCAAACGTGTTCCGGCCATTCAAATGAATCCAAGACAACCACAAACCACTGGCCGTCAATCATTTGCCCAAGCAAATAATAGAAGGCAATTTTCTCCTCTCCCTGGGTCTCCATCCCAGGTGCTGACGATCCTCGGAAAGAAAGGTTTGCTTACTAATGAACCAAAGCATCCCAATCGCGAAAACATTCGCGGTTATGACCCGACAAAGAAGTGTGACTACCATAACGGTGAATTGGGACATTCAACTGATGAATGTTTCACCCTCAAGCACAAGATCCAAAATCTCTTGGACACAAAGGCCTTCTCATTTCAAACTGCTCAGCCAAACGTCCAGAAGAATCCGCTACCGGAGCATGAGGGTACAATAAATGCTATTCTAGAACCTAAAGTTAGACGGATCAAGAACTCGAAGGTGCATGTGGCAGATGCCTACAATGGACTAGTGAGAGCTGGATATTATCCAGATCAAGAAGATGTTCCCCTATCACTGATGAAGGAAAGAATTGCCGAAATGGTGGATGACGGCATTATCGTGTATGCTGACCATAACTGTGTAGTTTCCACTATTTCCCATATCATCATTGATTGGGAAGAGGAGCAGGCTGCTCTCGCTGATGGTAAGGAAGAACTAGATCCGTCACTCGCAGGTATGCCCCCACTAGAAGATGCAACTAATGAGGAGATTGTGATCGAGGTGCCTCAACCATATGAGTATGTCAACAATAAGGCAGTACCTTGGTCTTATGACCTAGATGTGGACCTCGTTACAAGGTCCGGTCGAACTTATGCTCAAAATAATGTTCAACCTGCAAAGCCCATCACTGACGAAGAGGTTAAGGAATTTCTGGCTGTGATTAAAGCAAGTGAGTATAATATTATTGATCAGTTGCGAAAGATGCCTACTCAGATCTCTTTGCTCGAGCTCCTCCAAACCTCCTCTGTGCATCAAAAGTCGCTGATGAAGGTTCTAAGTGAAATTCATGTACCCGAAACAATTGAGGCAGATAAGCTGGAGGATTTTGTGGGATCGGTCCTTCTCAAGGACATGATCGCATTTTCTGATGAGGAATTCCCTCTTGAGGGTAGGGGGCATAATAAAGCACTCTACATATCCGTCAAGCACAAGGTTTCACATGTGTCCCGAGTACTCATCGATAATGGGTCCGCCCTAAACATATGTCCATTGGCCACTCTTCACCGCCTCAAGGTAGACCCGTCCAAGATACATGCTGCGAAGACTTCTATGAGAGCTTTTGATGGAACAAAGAAGGAGGTGATTGGGGAAATCCACCTTGACGTGCAAATAGGGCCGGTTGTCTTTAATATCCCTTTCCAAGTGCTGGATATCCCTATTGGGTTCAATTTTCTGTTAGGTCGTCCTTGGATACATACTGCTGGTGCAGTCCCTTCAAGTCTACATCAAGCTGTAAAATTTGTGATTGAAAGGAAGCTGGTCACTGTGTATGGTGAAGAAGACCACCGGATTTATCACGAGACGGCTATCCCCTATGTAGAGCCGGATTCTAAGCTTGAATCAAGTTACCACTCGTTTGAGTTAGTGTCTACCATACATGCTTCTCGAGGTTCATCGTCGCCCACTCCTGAGGTTTCGGATGCTGCCCTCATGGTAGGAAGAGTCATGGTTGGGAATGGTTTTGTCCTTGGCAATGGTTTGGGAAGAAATGGTCAAGGCATTCGAAGCCCCATTGAAGTCCCTCGAGGTCCCGATTTGCTTGGTTAGGGTACCATGGAAGAGGTGGAGGAAGTTCTAGAAGGCAAAGACAAGGAAGGCATAACTCGCCACCTGAGCAAGGGCGAATGAGGCAAAATTTACCACCTCCAAACATTCATGAGACGTTCCCTGGTCCTCCAATTATGATGCAACATGAAGATGAAGTAATGGATACTCTCGGATAGCCAAGTGGGAAGTTCGACTATATGGTGAAGTATTCGGCTCCTCCCAGCTTTTACTTTGATGCCCGCAATATAGTTCCAAGTGGGTGGGATGGCATGGATGATCCGGCGCCTTCAAGGACGGAAAACTCTGACGACACCTTGGAAGGAATTTCAAGTTTATTTGATGACCTCTCCATTGGAGCCATTGATGGAGAACCTCTGGAAGAAACGGGCCCTCGCCCACAAGAGTAACTCATTTATCACTTTTGTACAGTCCCCTGCGTGGGAATTTTTATTGCTTTCTAGGAATTGTTTTCGATTTCTTATTTTTCACCTTCTTCTTAGGACTTGAATTGCATTTTCCATTCAATAAATTGTAATTGATTGATGAATTTCAATGAAATTACAAGTTTTATTTTGAGGGCATGATGAGGTATACCAAACCAGCCCGGTGATGATATCCGGCCGATAAAACAAAATCAAAATCCAAGGAGAACTCGAGGCCCGGGCTTCATCATGCTTCCTCGTGTCAAAATGTTTAAAAAATGCTTTTGCAAAAGAATTTCAAAAAAAAATTCACAAAAAAATAAAATATAATTAACCCTGTTTGTCTTTTTTATCCTTCTATTTCATATTTCAGGGACGATCATATAACATGCAAATGTATGGAAATGGTTCAATCCAATGCAACAAATGCTGATAATGATCTGAAGAGTTGATCAAGGATTCCATTGAAGATTCCATTGAGATGCAGCAAAAGCTGGGAACAACATGAAAAAGCCAAGACTCTCACATCAGAGCAGACCGTCACTATTAATTTAAGTGACATTGAAGAAGCCAAGGAGGTGAAAATAGGGGCGAATCTCCCAAAGATGAGGCTAAGCGCCTAATTCAGTTATTGAAGGAATATCAGGACATCTTCGCATGGACCTACGCCGACATGCCTAGGTTAGACCAGTCAATCGTGGAGCATTGTTTGCCTACTAACCCGGACGTGCCTCCTAAGAAGCAAAGGTTGCGAAGAACTAAGCCTGAGCTCTCGAAGAAGATAGAGGAAGAAGTGATGAAGCTTTTAAAAGTCGGATTTATTGAAGTCTCGCAATACCCGAATGGGTAGCAAACATCGTGCCGGTGATGAAGAAGGATGGTCGAGTTCGAGTTTGTGTCGATTATCGGGATTTGAACAAGGCTAGCCCAAAAGATGACTTCCCGCTACCTCACATAGATGTCCTTGTTGATAGTACTTTGCCGGATTTGAACTATTTTCATTTATGGATGGTTTTTCCGGATACAATCGATAAGGATGAGGAGGAAGATAAAGAGAAAACTGCATTTATCACCCGTGGGGAACCTTTCATTATAAGGTCATGCCCTTTTGGACTCAAGAATGCAGGGGCAACTTACCAGCGAGCCATGGTAGCCTATTTCATGACATGATGCATCAAGAGATCGAGGTCTATGTTGATGATATGATCGCTAAGACTCGACTGGGAAAAGCCACATGAAACCTTGAAAAATTGTTTGATCGACTCCGTGAGTTCAAGCTTCGTCTAAACCCCACTAAATGCGTGTTTGGAGCAACATCTGGTAAATTACTTGGGTTCATTGTGAGTAGTAAAGGGATTGAGATCGACCCGGCTAAAGCTAAGGCCATATGTGAGTTGCAACCTCCATCAACGGTGAAAGGAGTCCGGAGTCTTTGGGAGATTGAATTACATTGCTCGATTCATTTCCCAACTTTCGAAACCGCCAAGCCATTCTTCAAGCTCTTAAAGAAGAATGCACGAGTCAATCGGGATGATGAGTGTCGAGAAGCGTTCGACAAGTTGAAACAAGATACTTAATGAATCCACTAGTTCTTGTCCCCCATCACCGGGGCATCCTTTGATTCTCTACCTCACCATTCATAGTGAGTCATTGGGTGCAATGTTGGCACAGGGAAGTCCCGTCGACAAAAAAGAACGAGCCATTTATTACCTGAGTAAAAAGTTCACAATGTCAGAGCTGAAATATTATGATGTGGAAAAGACTTGTGCGGCACTAGTGTGGGTGTTGCATAGATTGAGACAATACACACTGCATTACCAGACATTCCTTGTAACCGAGAATGATCCTATCAAGTACCTACTTGATCGGCCAGCTTTAGTGGGTAGGTTGGCTAAATGGCAAATTTTGATATCAGAATTTGATGTGCAATATATGCCACAGAAGTCGGTTAAGGGTCGAGTGATCGCCGATTTATTGGCTGAGAATCCAAAAGCCTCAAATAATGATGATCGTTCCCTAGATGACCGTATCTTGATTGTAAATGAAGACTCATGGACAATGTTCTTTGATGGAGCTGTGAACTTGTTTGGTTCTGGCATTGGGGCAGTTTTGATATCCCCAGACAGACAGCATCACCCAGTAGCTGCGAAGCTGATATTCCCATGCACTAACAACACAGCCGAGTATGAAGCTTGCATCCTCGGGCTTCAAGCTGCAATCGAGATGGGTGTAGCCAAATTAAAAGTGTTCGGGGATTCCGCGTTGATCATACTGCAGACCGTAGGTGAATGGAAGACTAAGGATGCTAAATTGCTCCCATATCACAAGTACCTAGAAGATTTGATCAAGGAATTCGATGAAGTTTCATTCGAATACTTATCGAGGTCTCATAATCAATTTGCAGATGCACTCGCAACTTTATCATCTATGTTGCAAAGTCACCGACGGATTAGAAGTCGAGCCATTGAAGATAGAGGTTACGCAAGGCCGGCTTATTGTATGATGGTGATAGAAGAGTTCGACGGAAAACCATGGTATTACGATATCATGAACTATATCCAAAAACAGGAATTCCCCAACGGAAGCACTCCAGCTGATAGAAAGTACATCATGAAGATGGCCTCAAAGTTCTTTATCAGTGGTGAAAATTTGTACAAGAGGTCTTATGATTAAGTCTTATTGCGGTGTGTGGGTGCAGCTGAAGCCACTCAAATTATGCAGGAGGTTCACGAAGGAGTGTGTGGCCCCCATATGAATGGACACATGATGGCTAAGAAGATCATGAGATTAGGCTATTATTGGCTCACGCTAGAAGGTGACTGTATACAACATGTTCGAAGTTGTCATCGTTGCCAAGTCCATGGTGATAAGATAAATGTTCCTCCAACTGTGCTACACCAGTTTTCCGAGCCATGGCCTTTCTCAATGTGGGGGATTGATGTGATCGGCCCAATAAACCCAAAGGCTTACAATGGGCATAGATTCATTTTAGTGGCCATAGACTATTTTTCAAAATGGATCGAAGCTACATCCTTTGCAAGTGTCACTGCTCGCAATGTTGTGAAATTCATCAAACGTGACATAATTGCTCGCTATGGTATCCCTGAAACGATTATCACTGACAACGGAACAAATTTGAACAACAAGCTCATTGATGAGTTGTTCAGCGAGCTCAAGATCAAGCATCTGAATTCATCCCCTTATCGCCCTCAAATGAATGGGGCTGTTGAAGCGGCCAATAAGAATATTAAGAAGATCTTGGCTAAGACAGCTGAGAATTATCGAGACTGGCATGACAGATTACCCTTCGCACTAATGGCGTATCGGACATCGATTCGTACTTCTACCGGGGCAACTCCTTTTGCTCTGGTATACGGCATGGAGGCAGTTTTACCTGTGGAAGTGGAGATTCATTCTCTAAGAGTTCTATCCCAAGTGGATTTGTCTGAGGTGGAATGGTCACGACAAAGATTTGAGCAGTTGAACTTGATCGACGAGAAAAGACTGAAGGCTCTCTGCCATGGCTAAGCATATCAACAGAGAGTAGCTAGATCTTTCAATCGGAAGGTGCGGCCGAGACATTTCGAGGTAAATGACCTAGTCCTAAGGAAGCTGTTGCCAATCTTTCCGGATCCTGGAGGCAAGTTTGCTCTAAATTACAGCGGCCCATATGTGGTAAAGAAGGTACTTCCTGGAGGCGCTTTGATCTTGGCTGAAATGGATGGTCGTGTGTTTTCTACTCCAGTTAATTCAGATGCTGTCAAGAAGTATTACCTATGATAGAATTTGCCATGTCATGTTTTGAATTGCAAACATTTATGATGAATAAATTGCCTCATTGAATTACAAATTCAATTGTCCACATTAGTTGCAAATATTGCATGTTTTCCTTGATGAATCGTGTGAGAAATTGAATGTGTGAAAATGGGATACTTTGGAATGATGAAAGGCAAACCTTATTCCATACATTAACCCCCAGTGAGTTGTGCGGAAAAATTCCATGCCTACAAGGAAAAGGGTGATCTCGCAAAGAGTACGTCAACCAAAGTGATGAGAGATAGTTTCTTCTGCTATCCAAAACACTACAGATATATCCATTGTTCAGCTTTTTCAGCCTACACACATAAAGAGTTTTTAAATTATCCCTGTCAAGAATCGTCTCATACTGGGACAAGATTTGAAATGAATGATAAGAATTTTCTTGCTCACACTTGCATCAATCTTCGAGTATTGCTTTTACAGTGTGACTTGTATGATAATTTAAAGTGCCTTAGGATGACGAAGAGCGGTTTTTTCTCTATCCTATACACTTTATCCATTGCATAGCCCACTTGAGCCTATGAATTCATTTCACATTAAACCCAGTTGGTGATCATCCCTCACACTGGGGCAATGCAAGAAAAATCGAACCACTCAAGTAGCATGGTTTACAATGCTGATGAAAGATGAAAGGTTGTGCAAGTCCAAAGAAAATAAGTGCAAAAAAAATCGGGCATGAAAAAGCAGTGTGCCTGGTAAAAGCAAGGCCAATGCCCAAAGGAAAAATCAAACACTTGATGAAGTGAGTTGTATCTCCAACAAGGTGGTACAAAAAAAACTCAAATGTTGTGATGTTGCAATCAGTGGAGTTATGATGTGAAGAAAATCTTCGACGATGGGGAGGAAAATTGTTGGAAATGTCAAGATGATCACCAACTTTGACCCCATAAACACTTTTTGAGCCAAATGATTATTTCATTTCTCAACCCATAAACCCAACCTACGTTACGTCCCTTACAAAGTTTCTTCAGATTATGGCACTTGAATTAACGTAAAAGTTCAAACGTTTGGAAGCATCGCTTGAAGAAGTGCGAGTAAGATAATTTCTGCTTCATTTCTCATGTTTCTTGGCTTGTAAACCCCAAGATAATTGCGGAAATATCACTTATTTTTAAAAAGCCTCGACTCAAAGAGTCTCCTCTGTTAAACCATTGACCAAGCATATATTATGGTCCCTATTAAAGACCTCTCAGATTGGTGAGGTCGTACCACTTGCGAGATTGCTTGAACCCTTGTTTGGCATGATGATGGAAAGATGAAGTGATTGTCAAAATCCTGCATCAAAGGTCAAGATAAAATGGCCCATTTTAATGAGGATGAGTGAAAAGTCCTTTCAGACCAAGATGTTCCCTCATTTGACACATCCATGACACTCATGTGCAGATTGGAATTTTTGTGTGAAATCTTTCCAATGGAAATTAGGTGATGCAAGATTATATAAATCATATCATGAACCTCCATTAAATTAATGCATGTTTATGATCACAAATGCATATTGCTTCTCCTATGACCATGTTTTGAAGAAGACATTTCCCCAGAAGGAATAGAGATAATACCAGTAAGTATATCTCTATCCATACCTTAAATACTTGTCATTGTGCAGGTATTTTCCCTTTGAAAACATACCGACACTCGATTGAGTTGTCCCCCAAAATTTTCTCTAGATTCAATCTGATTAAGGCGACCGAAGAATGATTCGGGTCCTGGTCGGATGATTTCTGCCGCAAGGTTGGGCGACCGAAGAATGGTTCGGGTCCTAGCCAAGCAAAACCTCGTTTAGGCGACCGTAGAATGGTACGGGTCCTAGACAACATCTATTTCCCTATTCAGGCGACCGTAGAATGGTACAAGTCGTTTAGGTGACCGTAGGTAAACGGGTCCTAGACAAAACCTATTTCCCTATTCAGGCGACCGTAGAATGGTACGGGTCTGGAAGGTAAATCCCCGTTTAGGCGACCGTAGAATGGTACGAGTCTGGGCGACCGTAGAATGGTACGAGTCCTGGGAAAGCAGTCTCTTTACAAAGCCATGTTACTATTCTAGGCGACCGTAAAATGGTACGGGTCCTGGACATGTAACACCAACTACCTCAAACTACTTTACCCTCCTTGAAGGTAAGTTATTCCAGGTAGGTTCATTTGCATTAGCATTTCCATGTATCATATAAATTGCATTTTAAAATGAGATTCATTTAAAAAAAAAAAATCATTCAATGCATGTGCATAGTCAAAATATAGGTCTCAATTTGTCTTTGAAGGCAACCTCTTTGAGCTCACCTTCAAAGAGGGGCAGCTGTTGACACCTAGATTTTGACGGTCCGTTTAGTCATTTATCGCATTAAAAAATTAGGGTTTAATTTTATTAATAATTAATTAATTGCATAGCATTTAGTTATAGGTGCATTTATTTTTTATTTGCATTTACTACCGGTGGTGGATGGGTTGAATTAGTGATTTTGGGTTTTAAATTAATTAGTTGGATTAAGCCCATGAAGAAAATTAACCCAAGCCCATGTTTTTTTTAATTAATTATCTTGTGAAAATTTAAGATTTGATGCAATATTATGATGATTTTTGGAAATTAAAAATCATATTGCAATCTTATCTTTGGTCTTAATCTTAAAAGTTGGGAATATTAAGGAGGATAAGGAATATTCTAAAATATTTTGTTGCGGATAGATATCTCGAAAGATTTTAGAATTGGATAATGGTGTTTTATCTAGAGTGAATTATTTGGAAAATCTTCACAAAAAAATTCCAGTTTATTTTCAATCGCTGAGTCAGTATATAAAATATTCAATGATCGAGTGAGTCAGCTTGGAAGATTTTAATAGATGATTTCAATGGCTCTTTTTGGAGTGAGTCACATCACGATAATCTCGAAAGATGATCTTCAGCGATTGAGTTGTTATGCAAATCTTCGTAGGTTGAGCAGACTAAGTTTTCACTCTATAAATAGGGGTGGCCTTTTCTTCGTCCGGGGAAGAGCTTCTTTTGGAAAAAATTCAGAAAAAGTGAAAGGGAGAGAAGCCATTGGAGGTTAAAAGAAAAGAAGAGAAAAAAAAAAAAGGAAAAAAAAGAACGTGAAAAGCGAAGGAAGAGGGAGAAGAGAGGAGAAAGGTAAAAAGGCAAAAGGGGTGATTTGACCCCTACTGTTCATCATCTTCCCCAAATCGCTGCCCCTCTCTGCAACTTCCATCCGCGAGGTTTCCGCCACCGTGCCGCGCCCAGCCTTGCCCCCGCCCGAGCGCGACCCGAAGCTCGACCGCCCGCCCTCCGCCGAGTAGGCCCTCGCCGATGCCGCGCCGACGCAACCCCCCTCGCGCCGCTGCCGCGAACCTCCACGCCCACCGCCGCGCCCGCACCCGCGACCTGCTGCTGCCCATCTCCCCGCCGGAGCTCCGCCGGTCGCCCGCCGCTCCCGACCTTGCCGAGCGCCACCCACCGCACGCACCACCGCTGCCCCGACCTCGCACCGCGCCCCGCCACCGCCGCTCCGCCGATCTCGCTTGCGACCCGTGCAGCCTCATCGCCGAAGCCCGAGCCGCTGTCCTCCGTGGAGACGACCCAACGCCGTTGCCTCCTGCTCGTTTGTCACCGCTGCAGTGCCGCCCGATCGACAAACCCCTGCGCCGGAGCTCGACGTCGCCACCGCCCGCCCCCGTCCGCGACGCCCGCGCCGCCGAACCCCCGCACCCTGTCGCGTCGTCACCCTCGAATTCAACCCGCGGTCCAGCTCCACCTCCGCCGCTGCGCCAAGCTCGAGCCCCTCACGCCGCACGTCCGCCGCTCCCGCCGGAGTCCAGACGTCGGCCACCATCCGTGAAGAAAAGGAAAACCCAAAAAAAAAAAGCAAGCCCCTTTTTCTTTAGGTGGTTTTAGCTTTTTCTTTTATTTATTTTGTTTATTTCATCTCATTTTTAGTTCATTATTTAAATTGTAATATTTGATGTTAATATTTATGAATTTAGTATGCATTATCCGTAGGATTTTCCCTAAATTAATATAATTATTAATTTGATCCGTAAGACATCGGATTATTTTTTTAATTATTTTAATTTTTGGGCTTTTTGTTGATAGTATTTTCAATTGTTAAATCAATATAATTATTTAATTTGATCCGTAAGACTTCGGACTAGATTTTTAATTATTTTGAGTTTTTGTGATAATTAGGGTTAGAATAATTGTTAATTTAACCCGTGAGACAACAAAGTTATTTTTTCGATTATTTTGATCCTTTATTTGATTGATTATATTGATTGTTTAGATTTAATGTTTAGTTGATAAGCTTGTTTTTGATCACTAAAAAAATCTTAAAAAAAATTTGAATTAAGATTCAGTTTGTTTTAGAATATTTCTTGTTATCTTGCATATCTAGGATAGCGATTTCAGTTCAAAAAAATATAAAAAGAAAAACAACAAAAAAAAAGTGTATTCATTTAGGTTGTTAGTTTTATTTGAATTGCATGTAAAATTTTAATTTCGAAATTAATATAAAAACACAAAAAAATATCATGCATATGTCATGTAGAATTAGGGCTTGCTCCGCACGTCATTGCATATTAGATCAATTACATGTTAGATTAAGATAATATCTTAGTTTAAATTAGGATTTAATGTGACTTAATCCTTAGTTTAAATTAGATTGAATTTTAATCTAGCTAGATCATTTTCGCATTTTTAAATAGAAATATCAAATGCACGTCATTTTAGTTTTTATTAGGTTCATTAGAACTTCCTCGTCATTAGACTAAATCATTTAATAAATGTTGCATGACATATAACTCGCATGCTAAATTATATGTGACATGTCATCTTAGTTTAAATAATTTTGTATGTCATTGCATCGCATTGCATGTCATTAGAATTAGGTCATTTAGATGGCATTTAATTATTGCATTTATTCATGTCATATAGTTTAGGTCATGCTGCCATGTCATATTAGATGCATTGCATAAGTCATGATTTTCATTAAATAAAGTGAAAACAAAAAATTGAAATTGCGTGTTAATTAGAAATCATATCTAGGGCTGCTGATGTGATTTCTGATTTAACAATGTAGATGCTTTCATTGCTCCTAGGTATGTTTTGCAATATTAAATTGCTTTCTTAAGTGTTAAATTGGTGGTATGCGCACACGTATGATCACCTCACATGTTAGGAAGTTAGATTAAAATCAATTCAATTGCCAAACATTTTTTGAAAAAATGAAATAAAAAGGTACCGAAAGGGCACTAGGATAGTCTAGTGTAACCAAGTCCCCGAACTCATTTGTCTTGGTTCGTAGGAGTAAAGTAAATCTCCCGTTATTTTACTTGGGTTTCTAATCGACCCACCAAAATAGATTAGTGGCGACTCCTAGATAAAATCAATTTGCATGTTCAGAAATTCAAACCTAAGTCGCGAATTGGTATGGGCTTGGGAGAGTCTTAAAGACTTAGTAATCCATTAAAGTTTTACTTAGTAATCCATTAACCAGTGGTTTTGGAGACGGTGGTGTTGGTGCCATCCAGGGATGGGAGCTAGAGAATTATCGAGGGTAATTACCTAACCTTAAACGTGAAAACTACTGTTTACAATCAGGCCATAGACCTAATAAAAGTTCATTAATTATCTGCCAACTCCAATTTTCTAAATTTAAACAGAAAGTCTCAAATTATTCTTTGAACCGTTTTTTTTTTTTTAAATCGGGATATCCAAAAATTTTATGACTTGATAGGATAATTATAATTTCTTTTTTTAATTCATTTTATAAAAATTTGGCTTGGCTTCACCTTTCTTATGCTAACTTGATCCATGTATGTGTTTAGATCCAACATGTATGCTAGAGATTTTTATGGAATTGTATGCAGTTGCATTTGTGAAGTTCTTACCATGTTAAAAGAAATAAGTAAATCTAATATTGCTGTAATTCATCGCGCATTCATATTTTAATTCTTCTACTTTTTTTTTTTGTTCACAAAAATTTTGATTCTTCTACTTCATTTAAAGATCAAACATTTCCGTTCCTCTATTCCTAACGTGAACTTGTAATGGATGTTCAAGTTTGCGATTCATCATGTTCCTCAAGTTTCGAGGGCAATGTTTATGTCGATTTTTAATCCATCTTTGTCCAGTCCCGTCTAAAAATGACACTTAAACTCTTGTTTTAACTGAATAATGTAGTGAATAAATATTTAGTGTCTTTGAAGGCGATCAACATTCAAAAAATGAACTTGCAAAATGGGATGCTGTTTGGTATTTTATTTTAATAAACAACGAAAAGAAGTGTCGAACACTTTGAGTGCTAAAACTTGGCACAAATAGACACTTAAGTGCCAAAAGTTACGAAAGTGATACTTAAATCAGAACAAAAAGGATCAATTAAGTGCCAACGGCAAGAAAATCCGACTAAAATGCTGATATAGCAATTTTCTGGCAAAGCAAGTGCAAAATGACGTAGTTTTGCACATTATGCCAAAAGTTGCAAAAGTGACACTTAAGTATCACTTAAAAAAATAAAAATAAATAGGTCACTTGATTGTCAAGTCCAATAAAGGTAGCCGGAAATCATATATGGTAATTTTTTAATAATATAACTCGCCTACGTGGCACGACAGGAAGTTGAATCAACGATGAAGAATCAAAGCGATTTTGTCTTTTTTTGAATTTTAATATACATATTTATTAAAATATTTTATTTATAAACTTTATAAAATTTATTTAAAAAAAAAAAGAGAGGAGGAAGAGGCAGCGAGGCAAGGGCTGAGCCCTCGCTGCCTACGATCTCCTTATTGCCCTTTTTGTTAAATATAAATATTGATATAAATTTAATTTTAAATTTAATTTAATTAATATTTATATTAATTAGCTATCTATGTCTGCAGCAAAACGATGTTATTTTGCACTTGTCTAGCCATGTTTGTGTGCAAAACGACGTCTTTTTACATTTGCCTCGCCGGAAAATCATCACGTCAACATTTGACCGGATTTATTTGACTAGATTTTCTCGCCATTAGTACTTAACTAATTTATTTTACTCCGATTTTGGCATTTAAGTGTCTATTTGTGCCAATTTTTCATACTCTAGGTGTTCTTTTCTCCAACAAAAACACATGTTCTTACACTGTATTTTCAGTGGTTGCTTCCATGGCGTTCTTTCTTATCTCCAATAATAAAGTACCAAGATTAGATTCCTGGCTCCATCACTTGACTGATTAGGATCTACCTTTTGGTTAGTCTGTGAAATTGATCTACAGAAGAGATCCGACGAAGACTTGTTAGATATTTAAATAAGAAGCACTTATTTACATGCTCCGTTTAGTCGATCTCCTAACATAACAATAATATATTATGATTATGTTATTCATTCATAAGATCAAAGTTTCTTACATGGGAATAATTCACAAGGCGGTGTTTGTACTAACATTATTAGCTGGCGATTACATAATAAGTTGATTCCTCCAAAAAAAAAAAAAAAAAAAAAAAAAAAAAAAAAGGCCTCGCGTTCCCGCCCGATTACTTTGTAGACGATCCGTCAACATGCAAGGAAATGCATTTGTTCCCTTTTCTCAATTCAAACTGTTCAAATTTGTGGTAGCGATGGGCATCTAAGCCAGACGGTCGTTAACGAGGTTGTCAATAGGCTTCAAACAAGACAAAGGAAAGTGAGGGAAGATTTTGTAGGAATGGAATGAGACAGCTTGAATTTTTAGATTTCGTTTTCGATTAAATAAATCGGGCCTTTCGACAACGCACCAATAGTGCTATTCTCTGAGCTAATCACTCACAAGATAATTGGTCTACCTGGGGAAGCAATTAAGGAATCTTAACACAATAGACTTGAGAATTCAACCAGAAATTGACTGCTCGATCGTGTTGGTCTGCAAGGGTTATTACAGCACTGTCGAAATTGATTAGAGATCGGAGATAGGTCGATTTGACTAAGATATGTGATCAGAGTGTGGGTGATTCTACCTGATTGCAAAATACTCGTCGATCGCACTAGACTGATTTTTTTGTCGTTTTGGTACCCGGTGCCCGTAATTGAAATCTCGAGATTTTCATGACAACCGAGAGTCGCCAATGTTTCGAAAATATACATTATGATTTGAGATAAATCGATCACGGATCAATTGCACTAAAAATTCCTAAAAGCTACCCGGTAGACTGGGTCATGTTAAAATCGCATCGGATGGAAACTAACCTCGCATTTGAACCCGATTTCAGAAATTGAACGTTCAGTCGTGTCACGATCTATTTTTACGAAAAATCATTTCAGATATCGCGGAAATTAACAGAAATTCGGATTGGTCAAATAGAGGGAGTTTTGACTTCCAAGTTGAGCCTTTGAGTGTCAGGATTTATAGAAAATTGTTTAAGATTTTTCTTCAGCGAAATCGGACCTCGATTTGGAAGAATCGGAGGAGAAATTGAAGCCAAAGATGAGCATAAAAATGTGAAATTCGGATTTAAGCTTGGACAGCAAATTTTGGCACCAAAAATTGTTTAAATGGTAAATTGATTTCAAGAAAGAAATGGGGGGACAAGCAATTAAGGCAATGGCTAAGCTTTGTTGACTTTTTTCTCTCTCTCCTCATCTTCTTTCCATTTTCGCACGTTTCCCTTCGTCTTCTCTTCTTTGAACCGACTCCTTTCTATTCTGTTTTTGGCTTTCATCCCCTCAACTTCTCTCTCTCCGTTCGTTTCTCTCACACCTGCAAAACTGCCGAGTTCCATCATCCACCTAGTTCCCCTCCATTTTGCCCCACGCGTCCAAGTCCTCTTGCAATTGGTCAACCCCACCCAGCACCGAAGATCCCTGCAGCCGTTGCCTTCATTCCCTGTTCTCTCTTCCACTCTCTCTCTCACGGCCACAAGCCCACAAACCGAAGACCCAAGGCCCAGCGTCTTCGTCTTTTCCCCCACCGGCGCCACACGTCCGAGTCTCCTCCAAGCTCGGTCAACCGAAGAGGCGTCCCCAGCTGTGTTGACTCTCCTTCTCGCCAGCGACGCCACCTGGCTGACGTCCACGCCGTCCTCAGCTTCAACAGCTTCGCTGCTTCGGTTTTTCCCGCATCCACTAGTCGCGCGTGTCTTCTGTCCAACCAGCGTCTTGGACCCGTGTCTCCAGCCCACGGATCCAGCAATTTCGGCCAGCATCTCCAGCAGTCTTCGGCCCATCTTCTCTGCAGCAATTCGGCCCACAGTCCACCGAAGTTCAGCCTACAAATTCATCTTCAAGCCCAGCAAAATTGCAGTCTAGCTGGGCCCATAGGTCTAGCAGCCCAGTTCAGCAGCCAGCCCACTTCAGTTGGATTTGAAGCCCAGCCCAAGTTAAAAACAAATCTCAGATTGGGCTGAGATTTGTTGGGCCAAGTTTAGGCCCAGTCCAAGCCCTTTGGTGTCGTCGTGAGCCCAAGTTCGGCCGTCATCGCGGTGTTCCGGTCTTCGCTTTGCACAAGTGAGTTTTACTCACTAATCCATACTTAGTTTGCTAATGATGCTTAGGGGTTGATTAGATTTAATTAAGTGCAATTAGGTGGTTAGATTAGATTAGAACAATTAAATTAGTGACTTAACGATGCATGTTAAGTGGTTAGACTTGGTCATTAGAAAATAGAGAGCTTCCAATATTTATTGAACGGGACTCGGGATTTTTCCCGGTCCGTCTCGGCCTCCAATTAGGCATTACAGCCTAAATTGGATTTTTAGTATTTATTTATTTAATTTTCGAAATTAATTAATTATTTATTTTCCATAAATTCAACCGGGATGGTCGGTGACCGGAATTTTATGCGATTGTCGTAGTGCAGTCTGTTTATTTAATTGAGCTTTATTTTGTGCGGAAATGATTTATTTGTGAATTTAGGATTTATTTCATGATTTAAATAATTTTGGAAAATCAATTGGAAAATAACCGGGCATCGGTTGATGATGCCAAAAAATATTTTAGTGGACTACAGAAAATGATGGGATTTATAAAAAGGAAATCATCATATTTTGGCTAAAGTCGACCGTGTACCCACACATGACATTTTATCGAAAGGGATAAAAATTGTTATTTGATTGTTTGCTTGAAATGGCATGTATACCGGCTCGATGACTCTACAGAGCATCTTGAGATAGGATGGTATGATCTACCAGCTTGGTGACTCTATAGATTATCTTGAGACAGTACGATATGATACACTGGCTCGATAATTCTATAGATAATCTTGAGATAGTACGGTATGATAAATTGTGTGTATACCTGCTCGATGACTTTATATGTCATCTTGAGACAAGATGGTACGATCTACCAGCTCGGTAACTCTACAAATTATCTTGAGACAGTACAATATGATATACTGGCTCGATAATTCTACAGATCATCTTGAGATAGTACGGTATGATTTGACAGCTCGATGACTCTATATGTCATCTGGAGATAGGATAATATACTATCTATATATCACCTAGGGTGAGTAGCCTTGTATGTGGATCAGACTTACAAATAGTATGGAAGGGGCTGACCAATAAATGGTCTGGATGACATGTAATTGACTAGGTCGATTGATCGATGATTCGATCTGATTGGGTGATGTGATGTGATCGTGTATATTTGATATATATACCGACTTGCAGGAGGGAACTGAGGCCAAGGTAAGCCCTCTGACTCGTGTTCTACTTAGGCAGCCTAAGATATATTGGTTTACTAATCGGGTCTTAAGGGGTAGAACTTGTTGAGACGTAGTCTCATCTCGATTTTGGGACAACATTTCAAGACCCTGATGAGGAACCTGAGGAGAAAGAACCCGAAGAGGAGTACCTGGAGGAGAACCCCGAGGATGATCCAGAGCAGGATCCTGACGAGGATTGAGACTCCACCCTTATCTGATGACTTTTGCTGTGGAACTTGTTTGAGTAGAAACCAACCTTTTAGTATGGCTTGTATATGTATATGTATGACTGAGTTGTTATATATGTACATAAGGGTGTTGGTTTTCAAGTTCAAGTTTCTAGTCCTACTTTTCTATCCCATTGTTTTGTTGTTTGGGGATTTTATTATATGCTTATGTTTGCGTATTAAAATGAAAGGGTCGGCGATGCATCCTGCGAGTTGCTATTAATAGACCAAGTGAGGGATGAGCACGCATTCGAGGATCGGGGCGTGACATGGAGGATCGAATAGCAGTCATAAACAATTTATTAGACATCAACTCTATTGGTGTACTGCTTATTGGAATTTGTGGGATGGGCAACATCGGCAAAACAACACTTGCCAAAAAAATCTTCAACAAATTATGTCCTCACTTTGCAAAACACTGCAGCTTTCTTGATGACGTAAGGGAAACAACAAGAACCAAGGGTTTAGTGGAGCTACAACAACAATTATTGTCTGATTTCTCTAATTCTAGAGTGGCTAGTGATATTCATAGAATTGATCATGGGATCAACAGGATAGGAGACACAATTTGCAACAAGAAGGTGCTAATTGTATTGGATGATGCCGATGAAGGCAACCAAATCCAAAATCTAGTTGGAGTGAAATCTTTGTATCCTGGTACGAGGATACTAGTTACCACTAAGGATAGAAGCATTATGAAGATTAGGGGATTTAAGTATGAAATCATGTCCTATGAAATGGAGGGGTTGAGCGACAAAGATGCACTTCAACTTCTTAGTAAGCATGCCTTTGATGACAATTCTCCTCCATCCGATTACTATACTCTTTCAAAAAAAAAAAATGTCTCTACTGCAGGTGGACTACCTTGCTCTTCAAGCTATAGGTTCATCACTTTTTGATCAAGAAGACAAACAAATATGGGAAGAGATGCTAGAGGAGCTAAGCAAAAAACTTCATGATGATGTATTGGGAAACATAAGGATTACCTATGATGCCTTGAAACCAGCTCAACAAAACATATTTCTCGATATTGCATGCTTTTCCATCGATCAAGATAAGACATTTCCACTGTATGTGTGGGAAGATTGTAAGTTTGGCCCTAAGTCTGCTATCGATGTCCTTGTTGAGAGATGCATGATAAAAGTTTTAGACAGCAACATATTTTGGATACATGATCAATTTAGAGATCTTGGAAGAGCAATTGCTAAGGAAGAGCATACCGGGTTGTGGGATAGAGACGACATCATTCACAAAATAAGATCGGCAGAGATAAAGTATGATGGAAACTGAATAGAAAATTGCTTTCCCTGTTCTTAATTAAGGATTCATGCTTCTCAATTGGGAGCTACTCTTCTATTCCATTTTTTATTCTCGTGACAAAATAATCGTGGGATATTGACAAATTCCTGCTCCTCAATGTCATTGGCAGATCAACGAAAGCGTTCAAGCATTCTGTTTGCGGGCGGACTACTGGAAACCTATAACTATCACTGCAGAGCAAATTGAACGATTCCCCTGTCTACAGTTTCTTTGGTTGAGAAGCATAATCTGCCAAGGCGACTTTACGGGCTGTTTTTCCAAGTTGAAATGGATTTATTTGCATCGCGATATTAATGATCGCAAACGTGATCCACAGTTTATGGCAACCAATTTGCATCTAGAAAACATGGTTGTGATGTATACTCGTGGCTATGAGTGGATAGAACATGCATTCAAGAGCCTATTCAAAGTATGTTAGGAATCCCCTTAAATATTATTTTCTCATTCAATGAAGGACAAAATTTAATGAATTTACAGTCTAATTTTCTCATTTAGTGATAGGATCAAATGACAAATGATACAAATTGGAAGCCTAAATTCATATTTGTTTCTTATACAGACATCTAATTCTTTGTCTTGATGTTTCATTGGCTTTTGTAGGGAGCAAGAAAGTTGAAGGTTCTCATCCTTGAAATATGTCAGTCGATACATAGGACACCAACCTTTTCCAAACAATCAATTTTAGAGAAGTTGACTATTTCTGAATATTCCTCTTTGAAGAAAATTGACTCCTCTATTGGGAAATTAAGGTGGCTAACTGACTTGAGTGTTGACCATTGTGGGGCACTTGAAAAATTACCTGAACAAATTGGCGAACTGAAGAATCTTCAGCACCTCTCTCTTATGGGATGTTGCAGCTTGAGGGAACTCCCAGACTCAGTTTCGAAATTAGAGTCGTTGAAGAATTTGGATGTATCGCACACAAGCATTACAAGATTACTGGATTCCATTAGTAGACTACAAAGCTTATCATCTCTCAATGTATAATACACAAACATAGTGAAATTGCCTCGGACAACAAGCGAGCTTAGTCAACTCCATACACTAGACCTATATGAGTGTAATGAGATCCAAGAGTTGCCAAAGTTACCCGGAAGTTTGACCACTTTAAAGCTTAGATCTTATTCGTTGCAGATTGTCCGTGACCTCAAACCTTACTAATTTAGTTGAACTGCTCCTATCCAATGGCACTGATTGCGACAAATCAAGTACAATTCAACTCAGCAACTTGCCATGGATTGGGAGGCCATCCAAATTGAGCAAGCACGAGTTGTGCCTTCCAAATGTGAGCAAACCACCTACAGAGCGGGGTTCTTTTTCTTTGCCGGAGGAACTTACTCTCTGTGGACTAGACTTGCAAGCACTAAAACAACTTCTGTCAAACTTGAGAGTTCTAAAGCTCATTAACACTCAAGTGAAACAAGCAGAACTCGATGGGCTTCCTCGGTTGGAAGAGTTGACTATTAAAAGCTGCCAACTCGTCACAAGAATATCCATTCCATCGAGTTTGAGAAAACTGAGAGCAGCCGAGGTGTCTTCTTGCAACAAGCTAGTTGAATTTCAATTTCTTGGTGTCTTAAAATCGATGGGGAGCTTATCTATTACTAGATGTAAATCTTTCGAGGGGTTAGTTTGTCTATCGGAGGAGCCAAGATGCAATGAACTACAAGCTCCCGAGTTGATTGATGGTTGGAGAAGAGTGTCCTTCATCTCAAGCTCCCTAAAGATGCTTCATGAACTCGAGCTGAGGTGGTGCCCAGAGCTACAGGAGATTCAATTTGTTTCACCATTGGAAGCATTGAAACAATTTGTTGTTGGAGACTGCATATCGCTAAAAAGGTTAGGTGGTTTGTCAACTTGAAGAATTTGAAGTGTTTATCAATTGAAGGGTGCGAGAGCTTGCAGGCTGTCGAGGGCATTGATGAATTAGAGTTTTTGTATTGGTTGGAAGTTTGTGGATGCAGATTAATGAAGAGGATTATTGATGCATCAAGCTTAAAAATACCAGATGAGTGCCGTATAAGTATAAGGTATTGTGTGGAGTTCCCGAGACTCCTCCATGTAGTCCTTCATATAAAGTATTTTGCACGTCTTGGATATATTACAGAGAGAAGATTTTGAATGGAATAACACAAGCATTAAACTATGAAATTCAAACAATTTCTTCCGACTCTGAAATGGCAACAATGTTGTACGACTCTGAAACAGAAACCGGGGATCCTCTATTGGAAAAGGTGCGCCTTCTTTCAATTCATAGATGATCATTGTTTGCTCCGCTTCCTTTGCTTTTAATTTATGTGACAAAAAGGCCTTTCCTAAATAAAATTTATGCCGGAGAGATCGCAGCCCATCTTGTTATTTCCTGCCGCAGGATCAGGAAAATAAAGAGAAGAAGGGAGAGAGAGAAATAGAGTCGCCATCATGAGGGAAAATTTCAAAAGGTCTCGTGAAGTGGATTCTGAAAAATTGTTGTAAAGAAGTCCGAGAGGTAAGCGACTGAGCAATCCACCCGCAGGTCACCCAGGTCACCCAGTCCATTTTCATCCCAATCTTTCTGATTCGATTCAATTGCACGTGCGACTGGATTAAAATTAAATGGCCAAAAGAACAAAATGAAAGCTAGTTTCTTCGAGTCAGCACCAGCAGAGCTAGGGTCGTTTGCTTCCCTCGATTGGAAATGGAGGATCGGCAGTGTAGTGTGGAAGGAGGGCAGTGGGAAGAACGACTTGGATCGAAGCTAACCCTGCGAGCCAATTACATGCATGACAAAAACCTGGGTATGACTTCTAATTTGCTAAATCGCTGGGCATTTCGCATTTGCAATTTGGTGTTTATGTTTGGGTGTGAACTCCTTGAGAGTAACAACTTAATTTGTCTTTTGATAAAGATAGTCTAAAGATATAAAAGACAGTAAATAAATATATAAGACTATAAGTAAAAGTAAAGAGTTTAGGGAAAGAGAATTGGAATACAGAGTTTATAGTGGTTCGGCTTAGACCAAGCCTACATCCACTCTTCCGCACTGACAGCTCACCGGCTGAATTTCACTAAGAACCAAAACAGATATTACAGTCTCACGTCCTTGATTCCACAGTGTAGATACTCTACTACACTTCCTCAAGGTCTCACAAGTATTTATCTCTCTTTCGAATACAGTAAAAGCTCAACGAATGAAATAACAAAGAACTAGGAGCTTCAGACTTTAGAATTCTTCTATCACATACACACTCGAATAACTTGAGCATCTTCCTTATATACTCCTCCATGCCGTCATATCCATTAGCACCTTCCAAAGGAGTTCTTCCAATCTACCCGTTGGACAAAATCAATTAGAGAGATCTCGAGTTTATTTAAGAAATGTGATGATAGCCCACCAATCCTGCTCACCCATATAATCAGGATCTGGGTTTCCGTAAGTAGAACTTTCCAAATATACTTCATCAATCACCATATCTAATTATCCAAATTGATTTCAATGAGAATAATTGATCACGAAGTGCTATCTCCAGCTGTGAGATCTTCTTCAACCGTACGAACCAAATCCTTAAGAATATACTTGCATCTGGATAAGTTTTTTCTTCGTCGGTCTGAAAAATATCAGTGAGGGTAGACTTTGAATCTTGAGTCTAGAGGTCTTCAGACTTTGACGATAGAGTCTACGAGTCTTCAGACTAGACAGATGAAAATATTTTGTCAACTTCAAAACAAATAAGGAAGTTTTCTCCAACAATCTCCCCCTTTTTTATTGTGACAAAACTTTCCTGCAAATTTGAACACTTTTGTCCTGCAAAACAACACTTAAGCAAAACAAGATATCTTATAAAGGATAAGTAGATTAGGATATGAATAGCAACGATTCTGCAACCATAGATAACATGTTAGTCCTGCAAATCAACTATTCTTCCATAATCATTAACAAAGCCTAAGTAACTGCAGGCATCAAAAGATCAAATCAAAACAGTCCACAACCAGTCCACAACCAAATAAATCCAGAAATCCAAAGTCAAAAACAAATATCAAATCTGCAAACTATAATCAAACCTTCTCCCCCTTTTTATCAATAGCAAAAAGTGGAGAACAAATAAAAAGAGTTGTTTTAAGAATGAAGAAAGTCAAGGCTGTTTGGGCAGGCGAATAAGCTGAAATTCTTCCATTGAATGCACTGTCTTCTCAAGTTGTGCGATAGTCTCCTTCAGCGGCTGTACTTCACCCTTCACATGATCTTGCACTTGCGTCTTCAAGGCATTTAACTGATCGTGTAGAGACACTGAAGTGGACATGAAAGCATTCTTGAGAACCTGCATTTCATAGCTCATAGCATACTGCTCTTTCTTGACATCCAGTAGAATTTCTAGCAGTCTCGAAAAATCTGCTGAATGTGCTATGGCAGAGCTAGGTCCAGCTGAGTCAAGATCAGGTGTTGATCCACCTTGTCTAAGCGCATCTCCCCCTAAATGAGTGCCTCTGGGAGGAGAAATGGACTCTTTTCCTGTTCTACGTCAGTAGGGCTGTGATCCTTTTCTTGAGCTTGCTCTCCAGCAATTCCACTCTTCGTCTTTCCAGAATTGCTTGACAGGGATACAGCCAAAGTAAGCTCAAAAGATTCATCCCGAGCCACTTCTTCCTCTCTTCCTTCATTTTCTCCTTTTTCCTCTTCTCCTTCTCTTTTTTCCTCTTCCTCTTCTGCTTCTTCTCTTCTTTCTTCCTCTTCTGCTTCTCTTCTATCTCCATTTCTTTTCTCAGTCTCTTCTCTAGTCTCGCGAAAACTAATGAAACTTTTCAAGTTCCTCAAGGCAGAGAGAGTCATCTCATCCTCATCCTCTTCATCCTGCAAGATGAGAGTTCTCTTCTTCTATGCAAAAGCACCCATGGGCTCCTTGCCTTTTCTTTTAGCCCCTGTAGAACCTGGTTTCGTCTTAGTTGGAGACTTCTCCTTCATGCGTTCCAACACCTTGCTTAACTTTTTTAGACGCATCTTGGTGATCATTTTGAAACCAATCACCATCGAAGTAATGCTGGTCAAACACAGAGTGCAGGAATGTGAATGTGAAAATGCCTAAAAAGGCGCGTGATAAGAGCAAAGTAAGGGAGTTGTCCCTTATCTTTCATCACTGTCCTATACATGTGAAACAAGATGGTGTGAGGCAAAGAGAATTTGTAACTGATATTGATGGCATGCATCAATTTTTCTTCAGACCGAGACACATCAGTCTTGGATGTCGATTTTGGTCTGATGCAATTGATCACAATTTTGTGCAGTAAGATATTGGTGGCATTCATCCTAGAGTAGGATATCTTGCCTTCAGAATCCTGTCTTCCACCAAAGAAAGAGTAGCATGAGCAATGATACACTAATTGGTTGGAAACGCCCTCTTTCCACCCTAATTACGTCAGCCAAGGTATCCATGTTCACCACGAACTCCTTATCTTTCGCAGTGAAAGAAAAACTGTTTGCATCCAAAAAAGATAGATTTGAGTAGAAATAGGCTGTAAGTTCTGGATAGGCAATAGTAGATTTAGAACAAAAGTGCTCCAATTACAACAAAGTAAACTTCTCTCGCAAATTGACTTTTACCAAATCAAGGAAATCAAAATCAACACTTCTAGGGTTCATGATCCCTCTCTTCATTAGGTCTAAATAGACCATTTTGTGATTCTTCGATCTAAAAAGACTCGAACTGTCACCTGCAACATTTGCAGCCACACCTGATCTAGGCTGGAAATGTGAAAACATTCTCTCATCGTCATCCTACCCTTCGGGTTGATTCACCGTACCAAAGCGCGGGTCGCTAGGAAAGTTAGCAAAGGCCTTTTCAGCCGACCCCTTTTTAGCAATTCCCATCTTTTCCATGTCACGCAAGAACATGGTTTCATTTCTATATTCTCTCTCTCTTAAAAATTTGTCAATCAATGACATAGCAAAGTACCTCCTTTTTTCAAGCAAGAGTAAGGCTTGAAAGCGACTTTAGGGGTAAGAGTCCTTACAGGTTCAACATCTTCCACAAATTCTTCTTCAGTATGTGATGGTGGAGGAGTGTGATGCTGCTGAGAATGTTGTCGCTGACTTTGTTGCTATGGAGGTGAAGAATCTTCTTCCTCCGTCAAGTCGAAATGGGTAGGACCCTCAGGCATATTGCGTGGTCCCCTACTTGCAATTCTTGAAGACTTTCTCGAAGACATTGTCAATTCAAGAGAGAATTTCACAACTTTGCTCGAAAAGATGAAATTTTTTAGAATAAACAATAGAGAAAGTGAGAGCAAGTGGGAGTAAGTTAGGGTTTGCGAGTGAAAAATGAAGAAGACGGATTTCTACAGTATATAAAGCAAGTGAAGCGAGGTAAATGAAACATTGCAAAAAAAAAAAGGAAAAATCGAAATGCCTTTTAGAAAATAATAACTTCGCTTTTTGAAAATGAATAACTACCTTTTTGAATATAATAGGTGTCATTAATTCAAGAACAAAACTTGGAAAGATAATTCCAATCAATTAATGATAAGTAAACGTACCTTTCCAAGAAATTTAAATTACTAGAATAAAAAATAACTTACAATCGTAACTCTTGGTCTTCCGAGTCCGAGCACTTTCAGACTTTACCTCGAGTCTAAGCATCTTCGGACTTTAATGGTTAAAGGTCGTGACGTTCAGTCTTGTGCGTATAGACTTGAAGAGGCTTTTCTCTAGTGGCTTTGTAAATATATCCGCCAGTTGATTTTTTGAATCAATGAACTAGATCATAACCTCTCCACTTTGGACATGATCTCTAATAAAATGATGTCGGATTTCTATATGCTTTGCTCTTGAATGAAGAATTTGATTCTTTGTAAGATTAATTGCGCTCGTGTTGTCGCATTTGATCTCGGTGCGTGAATCTTCAATTCTAAAGTCTCTTAGTTGTTGTTTTATCCATAAGATTTTAGAACAGCAACTTCCAAGGGCCACATATTATGCTTCGCTGTTGAAAGAGCCACGTGCTTTGGTTCCTTGAGAACCAAGATACTGTCCTATTTCCCAGCAATTGACAAGTACCTGATGTACTCTTTTTATCAATTCTGCAACTTGCTAGATCTGTGTCTGAATATCCAATGAGAGTAAAGTCTCATTCTTTGGGATACCATAGACCTAACTTTGAGGTAGTTGCTACATATTTGATGATGCGTTTCGCAGCATATAGATGAGATTCTTTGGGATCAGATTGAAATCTAGCACAAATGCAAACACTAAACAAAATGTTAGGTCTAGAAGCAATAAGATAAAGAAGTGAACCAATAATACTCCTGTAGAGCTTCTGGTCAACTTTCTTTCCTCCTTCATCTTTGTCCAACTTCGAAGAACTTGACATTGGTATCTCGGTTTTTTTGCAATTCTCCAAACCGAACTTTTTTACGAGTTCTTTTGCATATTTTTCTTGGTGAATAAATATTCCTTCATTCAATTGTTTTACTTGTAATCCGAGAAAGAATGAGAGTTCACCCATAATGCTCATCTCAAATTCATCCTGCATAGTCTTAGAAAACATCTTGCACAGGCTTTCGTTAGATAATCCAAATATAATATCATCGACATAGATTTGAACAAGTAGAAAGTTTTTACCTTCCCTTTTAATAGACAAAGTGGTATCCACTTTCCCTTTGTTAAAACCATTTTGAGTTAGAAACTTACTTAACATGTCATACCATGCTCGAGGTGCTCGCTTTAATCCATATAGAGCATTTTTCAGTCTGAATACTGAGTCTGATTTCTTTGGATCTTCAAATTCAAGAGGTTGTTCCACATTGACTTCTTCTTGGATAAATCCTTCTAAGAATGCACTCTTAACGTCTATTTAGAAACCCTGAAATTTTTATAACAAGCAAAAGCAAGTAATAATCTAATTGCTTCTAACTTGGCTACTAGAGCGTAAGTTTCATCATAGTCTATCTATTTTTCTTGCATATATCCTTTGGCCACGAGTCTTGCCTTATTTCTTACTGCTTTTCCTTTTTTTCGTTCATCTTGTTCCTGAAAACCCATTTAGCTCCAATGATGGATTTGCCTTTTGGTTTAGGAGTTAATTGCCGAACTGTCTGAGTTCTTCTTGCATTGCTTCAATCCAGCTTTCATCAGCTAAAGCTTCTTCTATGCTTTTGGGTTCTATTTCAGAAATAAGTGCCACGGCGCTAGACTCTTCTTGCTTTTTGGATCTGGTGCGAATCCCTTCATGAACATCACCAATAATAAGTTCTTTAGGATGACTAGACTTGTGCTTCCAGTTGCTTGTTGATCTGACAACTTGCTGGTCCTTTTCTTCAATTGATTCTTCAACTTCTGTTTGTTGATGATCTTCAGAAGTCTGACCCACTTCAGGGGAAGTAGACTTTGTAAGTTGTAAAGTAGATTCAGATTCTTCAGGTTGAGTCCGAATCAGTTCACTTTGCAGAGCATCTTGAAATTTAACATTCATAGATTCTTCCACAGTCTGAGTCTTCTTGTTGAATACTCTATAAGCTTTGCTTGAGATTGAGTAGCTAAGGAAGATTCCTTCGTCTGATTTTTCTTCAAACTTACCAATTCGATTATTTGCATTTTTCAAAACAAAACACTTGCAACCAAACACGTGAAAGTAAGAAACAATTGGCTTTTTTTTTTTTTTTTTTGCCTTTGAATAACTCATAGGGAGTTTTCTCCATAATATGCCTTAAGAATACTCGGTTAATAATATAGCAAGCTGTAGAAACTGTTTTAGCCCAAAAACAAGAGGAAATATTACTTTCTATTAAAAGAGTTCTTGCCATCTCTTGCAAATATCTATTCTTTCTTTCCACAACCTCATTCTGTTCTGGAGTATATGAATAAGAAAAAACATGCCGAAAGCCTTAATCATCATAGAATTTTGCAAAGTCTTGATTTTCGAACTCACCTCCATGGTCTGTCCGAATGCTTGAAATAGCATATCCTTTTTCATTCTAAACTTTCTTGGCGAACTTTGAAAAGTAAGAGAAAGTTTCAGACTTACTTGCTAGAAAGTTAACCTAAGTAAATCGAGAATAATCATCCATAATTACTAAGCAATATCTCTTTCCACCAATGCTTTGAGTTCTTGTTGGTCCAAAAAGATCCATATGCAGAAGCTACAAAACACAATTAGTAGAAACTTGATTTATTGGTTTAAAAGAACTTCTAACCTGTTTTCCAAACACACATGGTATGCATAAGTCAGAATTTTGATATTTCAAGTTAGGTAGACCACGAACAAGATTTTGGAAGAGATCTTGGCAATTTGTTTCATATTTGCTTCGATGCCAAAGATTTGCTTCATCTTGAATTGAAATCAGACATTGAGATTTTTCTGGTTTTATATCCAAAAAAATAGATATTCCCATGTCTTCGTCCAATAAAGGATTGAGAAAAATCTTTACTAGTTCCCGAACATACTTCTTCTTGAAAATTGATTTTGAATCTAGTGTCGTACAATTGACTAATGCTAAGTAGATTGTAATTTAATCCTTCCACTAGGGAGACATTGTTGATTATGAGACTTCCAATATTTACAGTTCCACATCCAACAATTCTTCCTTTGCTAATTCCACCAAAAAAGATTTTTCCACCATTCTTTTGAACAAGTTTTATAAAACAACCTGAATCTCTAGTCATATGTCTTGAGCAACCACTATCCAAATACCATTTAACATTTTTCTTGATAGTGACCTGCAATTAAAGAAGAAACTCAAACTTTATTTGGTACCCATATTTTCTTAGGTCCAGAAGAGTTAGTGTAATATGTAGTCTTTGCCCATTCCTTCTTAAAGGTTTCCAAACCATAGGACATTCTTTCTTAAAATGTTATGAGATGTTGCCTTTTGAACATTTGAGAGCACTTCAACCAACAGGTTTTATAAAAACTTTTGAAAATGATTCTGTAAGAAGTCTTTGTTGGTCTTTGTTTGATTCGTTCCTTTACTTTTGGAAAATCGATTAGAGGAACAATTTCTGAAGTCATTCCCAAACCTGATTTGTTGAAGTAAGGTCTTTGTACCGAAAGAATCTTCCCCAGCTTTTCAGATCCTATTGAAAATCTTTTTGAAATACTTGAAATGTCAATTTTTAAAAGATTATTTTCTTTTGAAAGAAAGTCTGCATTTTGTTTTAAAACAACAAAGCTTTTATATAAATTTTCAAACTTTTCTTTCCAAGAGTTTTCCTGTTGCTTCGGTGTAGAATTCTCCTTTTTAGCTCGGAAATCCTCTTAAGAGAAGTTTTAAGACTAAAACAAAGCTCATCAATGTATTTCGAGACTTTAATAAGAATCTTTAGATTGCTTATCTCGATTTCACTATCTGAGTCTGAGTTTGTATCTATCTCTGAGTCTGAGTCTGATTCTAATTTTGCCATTAAACAAATGTTGGCATAATCTTCATCACTTTCTTCGCATTTAGTATCACTCCATGTCTTTGCTTTGAGAGCCTTCCTATATTTCTCAGCTTTTCCCTTCTTTTTCTTCAACATAGGATAGTTGGGTCTGATGTGTCCATTTTTCTTGCATTCAAAACAGATCGCATCTTTATTGGCTTCATCATCCTCATTAGATTTGTTTTGAAACTTTTTAGTGCTTTGTTTCTTCCAATTGAATCTTCTTCCCTTTTTGTTCAATTTCTTGAACCTCTTTATCATAAGAGCTAATTCTTCATCATCCATATCATCTTCTAATCGTAACGTTAGAATCATCATTAGATTTCAAAGCAATTGATTTTTTACCTTTAGAATCTTCCTTCTCATTGATTTTCTCCACTTCATAGGACTGAAGTGTGCCAACTAGTTTGTCTACAGAAAGCGGCATGATCCTTTGCGTTTCCCTTATTGAAGTTTTTATGTGATTCCAATCTTTGGAGAGTCCAAGCAGCAGTTTGTTGACCTTCATTAGTTCTGAGATTGATTGTCCCTGATACTCTCGACCATTTACTATTTCAGTAAAACGACTAAACATATCAGTGATAGGTTCTCCTGATTTCATCTTGAAGGCTTCATAATGTCCGAGTAGAATATTAATCCTTGTTTCTTTCACTTGATCTATTCCGTCATAGGTTATGTGCAACCTATCCCAGACTTCTTTAGCTGTTTAACAAGAAGATATCTTGTTATACTCAGTAGGAGATAATGCACAATATAAGGAGTAAATAGCTTTAGCATCAAGAGCTTGTCTCTAGGTTATTTCTTCTTGAGTCATCTCGCTAGCAACTGCAACTTCTTGTCCTCTTTCTGAAACTAATGCAGCTTTAAGAATGATTCCTTTTTCTACCACATCCCATTCCAGAGGATCTTTCGATCTTAGGAATGCTTTCATCTTGTTTTTCCATATGCTGTATTCATTTCCATCGAAGTAAGGTGGTCTGGTGTTGCTTTGGCCTTCAACCAAACCTGGAGCTAACATACTAGCCATAGATCTTTAACTCAAAAGTAAAAATACTTCAATTAAATGAGTACACGAGCTCTAATACCAATTGATAGGACTAGTAAGAACACCTAAAGGGGTTGAATAGGTGTTAAGGTGATTTTTACAAAAACTTAACAGCTTAATTCGTCTTTTGATAAAGATAGTCTGAAGATATAAAAGACAGTAAATAGATATATAAGACTATAAGTAAAAGTAAAGAGTTTAGGGAAAGAAAATTGAAACACAGATTTTATAGTGGTTCGGCTTAGACCAAGCCTAGGTCCACTCTCCCGCACTGACAGCCCACCGGCTGGATTTCACTAAGAACCAAAAGAGATATTACAGTCTCATGTCCTTGATTCCACAGTGTAGAGACTCTACTACACTTACTCAAGGTCTCACGAGTATTTATCTCTCTTTCGAATACAGTATAAGCTCAGCAAATGAAATAACAAAGAACTAGGAGCTTCAAACTTTAGAATTCTTCTATCACGCACATACTCGAATAACTTGAGCATCTTCCCTATATACTCCTCCATGCCTTCATATCTGTTGGCACCTTCCAAAGAAGTTCTTCCAATCTACCCGTTGGACAAAATCAATTAGGGAGATCTCGAGTTTATTTAAGGAATGTGATGATAGTCCACCAATCCTGCTCGCCCATACAATCAGGATCTGGGTTTCCATAAGTAGAACCTTCCAAATATACTTCGTCAATCAGCATATCTAATTATCCAAATTGATTTCAATGAGAATAATTGATCACGAAGTGCTATCTCCAGCTGTGAGATCTTCTTCAACCGTACGAACCAAATCCTTAAGAATATACTTGCATCTAGATAAGTCTTTTCTTCGTCGGTCTGAAAAATATTAGTGAGGGTAGACTTTGAATCTTGAGTCTGGAGGTCTTCAGACTTTGACGATAGAGTCTATGAGTCTTCAGACTAGACTGATGGAAATATTTTGTCAACTTCAAAACAAATAAAGAAGTTTTCTCCAACATGAGTAAACTGAGAGAATCGAGGTGTCTTCTTGCACAGGGCTAATTAAAGTTTAATCCCTCGGTGTTTTAAAATCGATGAAGAGCTTATCTATTGTTGATTGCAAATATTTCAAGAGGTTGGTTTGTCTGTCGGAGCCACAAGCTCCAGAGTTGACTTAGGGTAAGCAGAGAGTTCCCTTGTCTCAAGCTCCCTAAAGATGCTTCGAGTGCCCACTGTCGTGGTGCCTACAGCTACTAGAGATTCAATTTGTCTTTTTTTTTTTTTTTGTCATAAGAGATTCAGTTTGTCTCTACGTTGAAATCATGGGAAAAATCTTATGTTTGTTGACACCAAACAATGACTATCCTTTGAAATCGACAAGTAGCAAGCTCAGTCGACGAGAACAAAGCTTTGTCAAAACATAAGTTACCAACAAATAAAACAATCGACAACTTGAAGGGGATTGATGAGGGCCTTCATCAATCAGATTCATCGACAGTCAACCACTGCATATTTTGGTTAGTGCTCAGTGTCTTCCAAGCTTCTTTTCCTTTTGTTTCTTTTTTCGGATGTGCTTCTCTTCCCTTCTCTTTGCTTTATGATGATAGATATTTCACCAGTCAATTTCTTTCATTAATACCAGATTGATTGTCACGAACAGTTCTATTCAGCTCCGTTCATATGCTCTGCATTTCCTTGTAAAGTAGGTAGCTGAGCACTAGACGAGGTGATGGCTGCTGATGCAAGCGCAGCCCAGCTAAAATGTGTGATGCAGCATTTAAGGGTCCGTTACATCCACACCCCAAGGATGAAATCGTGACATTAATCGGAGGCAAAAATTCAGTGGATTTGACTACGGTGGCTCCAGCCGTGGACTGTTTTGACCTCTCCAATTTCTACTCCCTCGTGACTCGTCTGCTCCGAAAGCCAGGAGGCGTGGGGTGATGCTGAAGTGAGCCCTACATTCGATCTGGTCATGAAACACTCCCACGACACTGGACTGTTCTTCTGGAATCCCCAACGTAAAGCACTTAATTGATAGATACAAGAAACTCCCTTTCCCATTTGAGAGTGTGCGGTTGGGATGTGAAAGTGAGCCATTGCCACTTGATATACTGAAGGATCTCTCTTTCAAAGGGTTTCTGAGGATGTTAAGGTCATGGTCCGTAGTCACTACAGCTAAGGAACAAGGTGTTGATTCCAAAGGCGGGGTGAGAGAGCTAAAGGATGCATGGGGTGGACCTGATTTGGTCCCGTGCACTGTGTGCAAGGCTTTCATGCTTGCCGGCACAGTGTAAGCTGTAAATTTCTGTTTCCTCTTTTGACTCCATTAGAATAGAATTGAACACAAAGGGCAGTTCAAAATGATATTTTTAGTTGCCAATTTTTACAAGCTCAGACATTGTGCTGAGTTGACATGCAGATACTCTACCTCTGTCGAGCATGTCAGACTTGGCTTCGTTTATCCTTCAATAGAGGTGGCGAAATGACTATGACTATTAGTTGAAAGAGTGTCGAATGCCAACATCCTTCCGGTCTCAAGGTCTGAGGAGCGAAACTACCTCTTTCGTTCCTTGTGGTTCTTATCAGGTTTTATTCTTTCCCTTTTCAATAGATCAAATGTTAATTCGCTCATTTTTTCCATCCACATCCAGACAATGGCATGCAAGTGCCCTGTTTATTTGAAGATTTTGTTTGGATCTTAGTTTATTCTGTTCCAATTCAGTGTATGCATTTCTAGTTACGTCAACGAGAGTTCATTTTCAGAAACATGATTCACGAATCTGTCTTTGCTGATATTGTTCAAGACTCATTGGTTTACCACTCCACGACACTTCTAGTTATAAAAAAATATGAATTTCATTTTCCCCCTTGATGGCTTTTTCAGCGCTGCCACCGTTTTCACTCGTCCTTATTGGGTGTCTATAATTCCCTGCCATGAAGTCCATATGCAGTAAAGAAGCTTTGATTCACATCTAGACTATCACGATATCATCAACACATTTAAATCATTAATAGAACCTTCATGACAGATGATTTTTTACTTAAACCGTAACCAAACGTCTTGGCTATGTTTTCATTTGCAATCATCTAAAACAGAGCAAATTTAATTCGATCTAGTAAAGGATTATTACCTGGGATGATTACTGATCGGATATGAATAAGACAAAAACAGGTACGACTTCAAGTACGGGAATCAACCAAACAAGTAGAAATGATCACTTTACGAGCTCTTCAGTTGCAGCGACTGCGAGCAGGGACGAACATAATCTCTGGGGAGCAGCAGTGAACTCAGGAACCTGCGACGGAAACGGCGGTTGTCCGTAGCCTAAGAATATCAGAACAAGCGAATTGATCAGTGGAATCCAAGAGAGGTTTTTCGCGTGTTAAAGAGGAAGACATGGATTTATCCGAGAGAAAGTTTCCGAGGTGCTGCTCTTTGACCATGTCGATCGTTGTTAAATGAAAAGAAGCTTCAAAAGTGCGGATAAAACTGCTGGAATACAAAAGAAACGAGAAGTCGGTATGGTGATTAAATCAAAAATCGAGAATAGAAAATCGGAGAATCCGCGAAAACTTGGCTTCAGTTTCGTTGCCATAATCCAGTAAGGTAGAGCTTGAAATGACAAAACTTGAGCTCAATGGAGCTCCATCTGTGGCTTTTTTCTCCCCGTTTCAAGTCAGGCATTTGGTCGTACGCGCAAATCGCACCCCTGTCAGCACAAATAAGTAACCGTGCGTGCTGAGAAGAGGAGGGAATCGGGGGGAGCCGTTGGTTGAGCATGAGAAGCGCGTGCCCCGAAGGAGGCCGAGCGTCGTTGTCGACAGATGCAGAGGTTGAGGGAAGGAGGAAGGAGGAGAAGCAGTGGCGCATGACGTCCATTTCTGCCAACGCGCCGCCCTCTCGCGGCGGAGCACGAGGACGCGGAATCGGTAATGTGCCCAAAGTTTTCTCCACTGCAGGATCAAAAGCGGAAGAAAGAAACAAGTTATCAAGCCTGGGCTTGTTGAGTCTTGAAGCGGGCTGAGCTTGTGAAGTTTTGGGCTTTTCTTAGTAAACATGGGCTTGTTTTTTTACTTTCCATGGGCTAAAGCTTTGGGCTAAATTGTTTAAAACTTTTATAACAAGGCCTATAAGACAAGACACACTCAAGGTGAGCTTAAATTCTGATCCTCGGTATGGGCCGGGTTGTATGTATATATGCTATCAGTGCGAACGACTTCGATTGTCTTCCAGAACAAAGTGTCTTTCGCGAACCAAATGTAAAGTGAAAGTTACTCAGATCCATGTTGCATAATATAAATCTATGTAAAATGTAAACCGTGATTAATCACCTTGGCTTTGGGAACACGGGCCAATCATGGATTACCGCATGTCAAGAGGACACAAGCAAATAGTTAGGAGTGTGAACAGTTCAGGTAGGATGGGATTTAGTTAGGATATAAGTCCAACCTAATCATTTTGGTCCCGAAGATAGGCTTAGATGTAAAGGGAGGATTTTGAACTAGATTGAGTTGGACCAAGTAGTACCCTGAAACTTCCAATTCATTTATTCTTCAAATAATAACACAAATACCTCATGAATTTTAGGTCAACATACAATGTCGTTTGTGACATCCCAAATTTTCAATTATGTTTTCTACTAGATAAATCGGGCATTTCATTGACGCGCCGCCTATAGGGCTATTCGTGAATGGACCTAGACTTAGAACCAGGGAGGACCAAGAAAATTTTCTGCAGGTATGCCTTCCCACAGTGGGCGAACAACTCCCGTTCAAGCCCTTCAGGGACAGCCTTTTAGCAGAAAACCACTCAGCCCTTTAGTTCAGAGCCTAGAGACACCCAAAGATGCCAGGATGGAATCGGTTCTAACCTACCCAAGCTGCATTTCTTGGAGGATCCTACCAGGCTGGAGAAGAAGAAAGATTTAGAAAGCCATGAGAGATTTTCAAAGCACACACTTTTACTTCCATTTTTTACTGCCAAGATTTCTTTGAAAGTGGAGTGGTAATGCATTTTAGCTTGAGAAAACTTTCCACTTTTGTGAGCACAGAGGTGTCTCTTACCATCAATTTCTTCGAATAGAATAGCTGCCCAGTATTCATCACTGGCGTCAGTTTGAAGAATTCTTCTTCCTGTTGATGGTATTTGCAATGGTGGGAGATTCTGCATAATCTCCTTAAGCTCAGCGACTACTTGAGTCTGGAGTTTTCCCCAAGGTGGGGGATTCTTCTTCAGCATGGATTGCAAAGGAATCAGGAGCTTTGCAATATTTGGGACAAAATCCCTGAGATAATTGATTATCCCGAGAAATTGCTGAACTTGTTTTGTTGTGAAGTTATCTTCAGGAAACTTTAACAATTCTTGAGCAATATGTGGCCCTGGGTAGTACGAACCTTTGTTAAGGTGCATACCAAGAAATTCGATTTCTATCTGGGCGATATTCATCTTTCTTTGAGAAAGCATGATACCATGTTTCTTCACAATTTCTGCAAATTGCTCAAGGAGTTGATAATGCAGGATGCTCATCGGGATCGTAGAGCAGAATGTCGTCAATGTATACGGCAGCAGTTGACAAGATTGGTTGGAAAATACGACACATGGCCTTTTGAAAAAGGGATGATGCTACCTTTAGGCCAAAAGGGAGAACTTTCCACTGGAAGTGCTGGTTCGGGATACAGAATCCTGTTTTGGATCTGTCTTCAGGGTGGATGCCCAATTGCCAAAATCTGGCTTTGAGGTCAAATTTGGAATAGATATGAGCCTTGGTCAAGCCAGCAAAAAGAGAATCTCTGGATGGTAGAGGGAATTTGTCATATTGGAGAAAAAGATTGAGAGGCTGATAGTTGATTACCAGTCTCATTTTTCCCCTGTTTTGCTCGGCACGTTTATTGACATAAAAGGCTTCACAAGCCCATTGAGAATTGGAGATTTCAATAAGACCTTGTTGCAAGAGCTCTGAGCATTCCATCTGGGCTAAAACCAGATGTTCTGGCTTCATTCCCGTATGACTCGCCTTGGTTGGATTTATATCTTCATTTTTCTTGAAAGGAAGGCGAACAAAGAACTCTGGATTTTTCCATAGAGGATGGGAACATTTCTGGGCAAATTCTGAATGGGTTTCCGAACAAGATTCTAACAACTTTTGCATGATTGGATCTAATAGACTCATCTGGATGGAAAAGAGTCTCTGAATATTGACAAACTCGGAGAATTGATCTCTATATCTAAGAACTTTTCCAGGGATGATGTGAAGTTGAGAGATTTGAGTCATAATATCCCACCCAATTATCAGATCTTTATTGGGGAGACTTGATCCAAAGATTTTTGTGGTTATGGAACACTGAGGAAAAAACTGGACAGTTACTGGAGTGGTTCTGACACTTGTAGAGAAAGTATCTCTAGAGGCCGAGTTGAAATATTGGATATTAGGAGTCCAGAACTCTTCGGGAAGAACTTTAGTGTCTAGAATGGAACAACTTGCTCCAGTATCAATGAGAGCAATAACAGTGATTGGTTTGGCAAACTTCGAGGTGAAGATTTTTACTGGGAAATGGGGACAATGAGCTTGACTTGAGAAGATGTCAAGGTTTGGTTCTGGAGATGTGGGTGAAATGTGAAAAATGTCTTGGACTACGAGTCGACTCATTCTCACTAGAAGTTTGGTACAAGGGAATGGCACAAAGAGTTTGTTCATATGGTTCTTCATCAGCAGAGAATAAGGATTCAATATCATCATTTTCAAGAGAAATGCCTGTTTCATTCTTAATGTGATGAATTAGATGATTCTGTCCTTTTCTTGCTTGAGGACAATTTTTGGCAAAGTGTCCTTTCTGGTTGCAGATGTAGCAACGGTTTGATTTCTTGCGGCCTGTGCGATCTTTCCTTTTGCGTAGGTATTGCCATTTCTTCTTTTTTCGGAAATGCTTGGAGCCTGATATAGCTAGTACAAGTACCTAGAGGGGGGTGAATAGGTATATAAAGGATTTTTCTCGATAATTGCACAATACTAGACAGTTGATAGATTTGAGACAAACAATAATCAAAGTAAGGCGAGAGAAGAGAAAATTGAACACGCGGTTTATAGTGGTTCGGCTTATTTCAAGCCTACGTCCACTCTTCTGCACTGACAGCCTATTGGTTGGATTCCACTATGAACAAAGAGATGTTACAGTGTTGTTCTCCCTTGCTTTCTCGGTGTAGATGATCTACCACACTCGCTCAAGGTATCACTAAGTATGAACACTCTTTGTGTGTACAATTTTGCTCAAAATGTATCGACCGATAATCAAGGTGCTTCGGACTGGAATTTCTCTATCGATCATTTTCTAAAGTAACTAGAACGTCTTCCTTTTATACTCCTTTATGCCATCATACCCGTTGGCACTTACCAAAGGAATTCCTCCAATCTACCCGTTGGACGGAATCAATCAAGAAGATCATTCGAGCTATTAAAGGAACCCGACGATAGCCCATCAATCATGTTCGCCCATACAATCGGGATCTTGGTTTCCAAGAATAGAACCTTCCAAGAATATTTCGTCGACCATCGGATCTTCAAACGATCTTGATTACGAATAAAAGAATCCGTTATATTTATCCAGCCAAGAGATCTTCTCCAGAGGATAAGACCAAATCCTCAACCAAATACTTTGGTTCTGGATTGCCTTCGTCACTGGATTAGAAAAAACTGTCAATAAGAATAGTCTTGAGTCTTAAGTCTTGAGTCTTGAGTCTGCTGATCTGAAAGTCTTCAGACTCTAAACAGAAGGTCTATACTTATCCGGACTAGACTCGATAGAAATGTTTTGTCGGCTTCAAAATATTCTCGGAAAGATTTCTCCAACAATCTCCCCCTTTTTGATGGTGACAAAACTTTCCTCGTAGATTTGAACAACTTTGACCCGCAAAACATTACTCAAGCAATATGGCTATCTCATAAAGATTAATAAATCAACCGGACTCGCATCCACAGAAAATCGGTTAGTTTTTCATGAGTAAGACCATATAACAACACTTGATATAAATGCAAACAAATCAAACATCAAAATCCACACAAGTCAGTCAAATTCAAGTTCACACCCAAGTCATACTCAAATATTCAAACACGTCAAAGTTTAAAGTTTAAAGAGTTTAAAGAGTTCAAATTGCAATTCTCCCCCTTTTTGTCATCATTAAAAAGGTGAGAAAAAAGTCAAGTCTTCTTGGGAACGCGCACAATCTGGAAGTCTCCCATCGATTGGACGATGCCTTCCAGCCTCTTCAAGTCTTCCCGAAGATGAGCCACCTCTTCTCCTTTGGCATTGGCTTGAATTTGAAGAGCGAGGTCTTTCATTTGATCTCGCGGGTAAAGAAGATGCTTGTCCAGCATTCTTCATGACTTGAAGTTCACATTCCAGAGCATAGATTTGACCTCGCATTTCCGAGAAGAACATCAAGGATACGATGAAAATCTGCTGTATTGTCCGTCTCGTGTGCTCGCATTTGCTCTTTCGGATGGAGTGAAGGCGGACGATGGAACTTCGGCGTAATCGAGCAGATTTGGTGTTGACGTATCATGTCCTTCCTCAGCATGTGAGAAGCCTGAAAATCTTCCGGATTTGCTGGTGAGCGACTCACACCTTCACCGTTGACAGCATGTGGTGTAGTCCTTCCTTGCTCACCATCTCCCCCGTCTCTAAGACCTCAATTGGGGAAGAGTTATGGTCATGCTCTTCTCGCGCCTTGATTCCCTTCCTCTCGGCTTCATCTCGTAGACTTTTCTTTTTTCTGCTTCTCCTTCGCTTCAGCTTCTTTCTCTTCATCTTCTTTTTCTTTCTCTTGTTGCTCCTCTCGCTTCTCTCGTTCTTTGTTTGTCCCTCTTCTTCTCTCTCGTTCTTTTTCTTTCGCTTCTTTTCCTTTCTTCCGATGTTCCGTTGATTCGGTACAAAACGCCCGGGTTCTTTTCTATGCGGGGATAGTGAAATCTTCCTCTTCATCTTCATCCTCCAAGATAAGAGCTCTTTTCTTTTGGATGGAGCACCCATTGGCTCCTTCACTTTTCTCTTTGATGCAGAAGATGTTGGAGTCTTCACTTTGAACTTCTCCATTGCCTTACTAAGCTCTTTCAGACGCATTTTAGTCAGCATTTTCAAACCCACCACCATTTTGTCGCATCGTCGAACACAAAGAGTATGTGGAGGTTAAATGTTCAAGTGTTCGAAGATCTTGGTCACAAGACCGAGAATAAGGCAATTGGCCCTTGTCCTTCACCATTGCTCGTACATGTGAAAGAGAATGGTGTGAGGGAGAGAGAACTTTTTCCCCGAATTGATCGCATACATCAATTTTGCCTCGGAATTAGACACGTCAGTTTTTGATGTAGACTTTGGCCTGATGCAATTGATCACAATTTTTTGAAGCAAGATGTTGATGGCATGCATTCTTGAATATGTAACTCTTCCTTCTGTACTCCTGTCTTTGACAAGTTCCAGAGTGGTACGAGCAATTGAAACTTTGATTGGTTTATATCGTCCTCTTTCGACTCCAATTATGTCGCCAACATGTCCGCATCCACCTCATAGACTTGGTCTCGAACACTAAATGATATTCTATTCGCATCCAAAAGCTAAGATTCGAATAGAAGTATGCTGTTAATTGCGCATAACCGTCGTGGTATCGGAGCGGGGAATTGCTCAAGTTGAAGCAGATTTAACTTCTCCCTTAAGTTCACATTAATGGCATCCAAGAAATCGAAATCAACACTCCTAGGATTTATCACCCCTCGTTTCAACAAATCAAAACAGATTCTCCTGTTCCTTTGATTTAAACAAGTCCTTCCTTTTTCCCTTCACCTTCGCAGCAACTCCCATTAGAGGTTGAAATTCTCTGAACATTTTATCATCATCGTTCCCGTTAGTCGGATTCAGTCCCGATACACGAGGGTCACTTGGAATATTCGCAAGTGCTTCCTCAGCCTTTCCTTTGGGAGCAATTCCCAAATCCTCCATTCGTCGCAGAAATAGATACTCATTCCCATAATTCTTATCTTTAAGGAAATCATCTATATAGTTCAGGCGGAGTCCCAATGCTCTTCATTGCACGATAGAGCTTGTAAATAAAAGAGGGTTTTGGACTCTTACGAGTGGTCTCGCGTCCTCGATTATTTCTTCCTCCGGTTGATGACTCACATCTTGTGGGGTAGATGATGAAGAGTGACGTGGTGGAGAGTGAATCGGGCTCGTTGCCGACTCGGTAAATCTTCCTCTTCGTGAGATCGAAATGGGTAGGTCCCTCCTTCATTCTCTCGTGGTCCCCTGTTTGCGATTCTTGAAGACTTTCTCGAGGAAGACATCCTTTCTTGTCGTTGAAAGATTCCTTTACTCGCTTTCCCAAGAAAAGATGACAACTTTCTCGAAGATAAACACGAAGTAGAAACAGATTGGGAGGAGAATGCTTTTAGGGTTTTGAAGATTGAGCGAGGAAAACCGTATATATATAACTCGTTTAAAAAGGAAAAACCAATTGGCACAAAGGAAAATGAACGAAGCCTCTTTTAAAATCAATAATGCCAAATAGAAGTTAATCTTTTGAAAAGACAAGATTCAGTTTTTCACGGAAATTATAAATTAACCGAACTAATGATCGTACCTTTTCGAGATTGAATATAATAACAACTTACGAGTCTATAGCCATGAATGTCCGAGTCCGAGGGTTGGAGAGTCTCTAGACTTTAACTTCCTCAAGCTTCAAAATGTTGAGTCTGGAAAGTCTCTAGACTTTAACTTCCTCAAGCTTCAAAATGTTGAGACTGGAACGGATGAAATCGAATTGATTTTTCTCCAAAGGCTTTGTGAATATATCCGCTAGTTGATTTTTTGAATCAACAAATTGAATTGAGATTTCTCCATTTTGAACATGATCTCTAATGAAGTGATGGCGAATCTCTATATGCTTTGCTCTTGAGTGAAGAATTGGATTTTTAGTGAGATTGATTGCGCGGGTGTTGTCACATCTAATCTCTCGTGCATGAGTCTTCAATTCCAAAGTCTTGTAGCTGTTGTTTTATCCATGCAATTTGTGAACAGCAACTTCCAAGGGCTACATACTCGCTTCGTTGTTGAAAGAGCCACGGTGCTTTGTTTCCTTGAAAACCAAGACACCGTCCCGTTTCCAAGCAAGCGGCAAGTTCCCGAAGTGCTTTTTCTATCAACTCGCAACCGGCCAGATCTCGCGTCGAATATCCTTGAAGATTAAAGTCTCCCTTCTTAGGATACCAAAGACCGATGCTTGAAGATGAAGCAACATATTTAATAATACGTTTCGCAGCACCGAGATGGGATTCTCTAGGATCTCGATTGAAACCTAGCATGATGCAAACACTCAACAAAATGTCAGGTCTAGAAGCGTAAGATAAAGAAGTGAACCAATGATGCTCTGTACAGCTTTTGATCAACTTTCTTCCCTTCTTCATCTTTGTCTATCTTCAAAGAACTTGACATTGGTATGTCGGTCTTTTTGCACTTTTCCAGTCCAAACCTTTTGACAAGATCATTAGCATATTTTTCTTGATAAATAAAAGTTCATTCCTTCAATTGTTTTACTTGAAGACCAAGAAAGTATGTTAACTCTCCCATCATACTCATTTCAAACTCATCCTGCATAGACTTAGAAAATTTCTTGCACGGACTTTCATTAGAGGATCCAAAAATAATATCATCCACATATATTTGAACAAGTAAGAAACTTTTGTTTTCCTTTTTGATAAATAAAGTAGTATCTACTTTACCTTTGACAAAACCATTCTGTATTAAGAACTTACTTAGTCTGTCGTACCAAGCTCGAGGTGCTTGCTTTAAACCATACAAGGCCTTTTTCGGTCCAAGACGAGTCCGGCTTCTTTGGGTCTTCAAACCCCGGTGGTTGTTCCACATAAACTTCCTCATGGATAAATCCATTTAGGAAGGCACTTTTGACGTCCATTTGGAATAACCTGAAATTTTTATAACAAGCAAACGCAAGTAATAGTCTAATAGCTTCTAACCTTGCTTGGTGCGTAAGTCTCATCATAGTCTATTCCTTCTTCTTGCGAATATCCCTTGGCCACGAGTCTTGCTTTGTTTCGTACGACTCTTCCTTTCTCATTCATCTTGTTCCTGAACACCCATTTAGCTCCAATAACAGTTTTACCTTTTAGTTTAGATGTCAATTCCCGGACATCATTAATGTTGAACTGTTCGAGCTCTTCTTGCATAGCTTCAATCCAGCTTTCATCAGATAAAGCTTCTTCTATGCTATTTGGTTCAATTTCGAAACGAGAGCCACAAAGACTAGACTCTTCACGCCTTTTGGATCTGGTGCGAATTCCTTCATTAATTTCGCCGATAATGAGATCTTTAGGATGACTAGACTTATGCTTCCAGTTACTTGTTGATTTGTCTGGTTGATGGTCTCTTTCTTTATTTGAATCTTCACGAACACTTGATGCTGGTCTTCCAGTCCGAGATGCTTCTTGAGTTGTAAGCTTTGGAGGGTCAGTGCAGTTCGGACTCTTCATGATGAGTCGACGGGATTCATCTTGCATTGAGTCTTGAAATTTGACATTCATTGACTCCTCCACGATCGGCTCTTCTTGTTATAGACTCGTAGGCTTTGCTTGATGTAGAATATCCAAGAAAGATGCCTTCATCCGATCTTTCTTCAAACTTACCAACTCGATCTTTTGCATTTTTCAATATAAAGCATTTGCAACCGAATACATGAAAGTATGAAACAATAGGCTTCTTATCTTTGAATAACTCATAAGGGGTTTTCTCTAGAATAGGTCTTAAGAAGACTCTATTGATGATATAGCATGCTTTGTTGAAACAGCTTCAAATTTCAAAATCGTGAAGAAATCTTACTTTCAATTAAAAGAGTTCTAGCCATTTCTTGAAGAGATCTATTCTTTCTTTCCACAACTCCATTTTGCTGAGGAGTATATGGAGAGGAGAACACATGCTTAAAACCAGATTCATCACAAAATTTTGTAAAATCTTGATTTTCAAATTTACCTCCATGATTTGTTCTTATACTAGAGATAACACATCCTTTTTTCATTTTGAACCTTTTTAGCAAATTTTTCAAAATACGAAGGTTTCGGACTTACTTGCAAGGAAATATACCCAAGTAAAGCGGGAGTAATCATCCACAATTACTAGGCAATATTTCTTACCTCCAATGCTCTGGGTTCTGGTTGGTCCGAAGATATCCATATGCAGCAACTGTAGTACATGATTAGTAGAGACATGATTTATTGGCTTAAATGAATTTCTTACCTGCTTTCCCAAAATACATGGAGTGCATGGATCAGTCTTTTGGTATGGTAATTTGGGTAGACCTCGAACAAGCTGCTTTGATGAGATTTTGGCTAATTGCTTCATATTGACATGACCAAGCTTTCGTGCCATAAGCTTGCTTCGTCTTGAATTGAGATTAGACATTGCGATTCATTTGGTTTCACATCCGGAAGATAGATATTTCCATGTCTTCGACCCATGAAAGGCGAGTAGAGTCTTTACCGATTCCGAATATGTTCCTTCTTGAAAGAAGATCTTAAAACCAAGTATCACACAATTGACTCGATGCCGAGGAGATTGTAATTGAGTCCTTCCACTAAGGAAACATTACTTATTGTGAGATTTCCAATTTTCACAGTTCCAAATCCCACAATACTTCCTTTGCTGTTTCCTCCAAATGAAACTTTTCCACCGTTTACTTGAACAAGCTTTAGGAAGCAATTTGAGTCTCCGTCATGTGTCTTGAGCATCCACTGTCAAGATATCACTTTACCTTTTTCTTGACGGAGACCTGCAATTAAAAGAGAGTCTCAAGCTTTCTTTGGTACCCAAATTTTCTTGGGTCCTTTGGTGTTAGGAAGATAAACGGTATTAGCCCATACTTTCTTAATGTGGTTTCCAAACCATAGGACACTCTTTTTCAAAGTGATCCGGACTGTTACACTTTGAACACCTGAGGGCATTTCGACCTACAGACTTTACAAAAACTTTCTTAAAATGATTTTTGTAAGCCTTTCTCGAGGGTCTTTCCTTAATTCTTTGTTTTACTTTAGGAAAATCAATCAAGGGAATTGTTTCTGCTGTCATACCTAGACCGAACTTATTAAAGTAAGGTCTTTGAGCTGAAAGAATTTTTTCAAGTTTTTCGGACCCTATTGAAAATTTCTTTGAAAGATTTGATAAGTCAGTTTTTAAAAGGCAATTTTCTTTCAAAAGATTATCTTCATTTTCTTTAAGAGTGGAAACAGTCAAGTCTAGACTTTTAACTCTTTCTTCTAAAACGTTTTCCTTTTGTTTTAGAGCTGAGTTTTCCTTTTTAAGTACGGAAATTCTTTTGAGAGAAGTCTTAAGACTAAAACACAGTTCATCAATGTATTTAGAAACTTTGACAGGAATTTTAAAATTACTTGCCTCAAATTCACATGCTCGAGTCGATCCAGACCGAGTCCGAGTCGATTTTTCCATCGACATAGGTTGGCATATTCATTATCACTTTCTTCACACTCGTATCACCTGGGTTTCGGCTTTAAGAGCTTTTCGAAACTTTTCAGCTTTTCCTCTCTTCTTCTTCGAAGAGGACAGGTTCTCGATGTGTCCCTTTTTCTTACATTCAAAGCGGACTACATCTTTGTTTGGTTCCTCATCATCAACGAGACTTGGTTTGCTGTCTTTGAAAACTTTGTTTCTTTGTGTTGAACCTTCTTCCTTTTCTATTCAGTTTTCTGAATCTTCTTATCATGAGAGCAAGGTCCTCATCGTCCATATCATCTTGAGAATCTGTATCATCAGAATCATCATTTATTTTTAATGCAATGGATTTCTTACCTTTTGGATCTTCATCTTCATTGATTCGTTCCACTTCATAAGACTGAAGAGTTCCAATCAGCTCGTCGACAGATAGTGGCATAATTCTTTGCGTCTCTCTTATTGAAGTCTTTATGTGATTCCAATCCTTGGAGAGTCCACGCAGTAGCTTGTTTACCTTCATGGGATCAGAAATTTTTGTCCTTGATTCTCAAGACCATTGACAATATCTCAGAAACGGCTAAACATGTCGGTTATAGATTCTCCTGGTTTCATTTTGAAGGCTTCATATTGACCGAGGAGAATGTTAATTCTGGTTTCCTTCACTGTCTGTTCCTTCATAGGTGATATGTAATCTGTCCCAAACTTCTTTTCTTTGTAACACAAGAAGATATTCTGTTATATTCAGTTGGTGACAAAGCACAATATAAAGAGTAAATTGCTTTTGCATCGAGTGCTTGTCTCTTGATTATCTCTTCCTGAGTCATTCCGCTGGTCTCAACAATTTCTTTCCCTCTTTCGTAGACCGATGCGGCTGTAGGAGTAATTCCTTTTTCTACAACGTCCCATTCCGGAGGATCCTTTGATCGTAGGAAAGCTTTCATCTTGTTCTTCTAGATGTTGTAATCCTTTCCATCAAAGTAGGGTGGTCTGCGGTATTGCTTTGCCCTTCCATCGCCCCCGGTGCTAGCATACTAGCCATGGATCTTTTACTCTGAAGTAAAACACTTCAAATAGAGTGAGTACACGAGCTCTGATACCAATTGATATAGCTAGTACAAGTACCTAGAGGGGGGTGAATAGGTATATAAAGGATTTTTCTTGATAATTGCATAATACTAGACAGTTGATAGATTTGAGACAAACAATAATCAAAGTAAGACTGAGAGAAGAGAAAATTGAACACGCGGTTTATAGTGGTTCGGCTTATTTCAAGCCTACGTCCACTCTTCGCACCGAGCCTATTGGCTAGATTCCACTATGAACAAAGAGATGTTACAGTGTTGTTCTCCCTTGCTTTCTCGGTGTAGATGATCTACCACACTCGCTCAAGGTATCACTAAGTATGAACACTCTTTGTGTGTACAATTTTGCTCAAAATGTATCGACTGATAATCAAGGTGCTTCAGACTCTGGAATTTCTCTATCGATCATTTTCTAAAGTAACTAGAACGTCTTTCTTTTATACTCCTTTATGCCATCATACCCGTTGACACTTACCAAAGGAATTCCTCCAATCTACCCGTTGGACGGAATCAATCAAGAAGATCATTCGAGCTATTAAAGGAACTCCGACGATAGCCCATCAATCCCGTTCGCCCATACAATCGGGATCTTGGTTTCCAAGAATAGAACCTTCCAAGAATATTTCGTCGACCATCGGATCTTCAAACGATCTTGATTACGAATAAAAGAATCCGTTATATTTATCCAGCCAAGAGATCTTCTCCGAGAGGATAAGACCAAATCCTCAACCAAATACTTTGGTTCGGGATTGCCTTCGTCACTTTGGATTAGAAAAAGCTGTCAATGAGAATAGTCTTGAGTCTTGAGTCTTGAGTCTTGAGTCTCGGTGATCCGAAAGTCTTCGGACTCTAAACGAAGGTCCGTACTTTATCCGAGACTAGACTGATAGAAATGTTTTGTCAACTTCAAAATATTCTAGAAAGATTTCTCCAACAGAGCCATGTTTGGATTTGTTTATCCAAAGCTTCTTGTAATGTTTCTTCTTTCGGGAATACTTACCACAAGTACCATCACAGTCTTGCTTGGAGCATTTGATTTTTAGCTTCGGCGAGAACAAGCGATTCCACGCTTGTCATCCGTGATGTAGGTACGGACCATCGGTGCTTTTAACACAATTCTTCGAGGCACGGATGGATTTCTTGTTGTATTTCTCCCAAGGGAATATCTTGTACTCTCCTTTGTTTTCCGAAGAACGATCTTTCAACCATCTGAGATAGTTCTTTAGGAATGGAAGTAAGGAAAACATGCTTCAGATTTGGATCTACTCCGACTTGATAAAAGAGTTGAAGCATTAGTCGGTAATGCTTGTCAAGATGTTTTTTCTGGAGGGTGCAGCATCTTCTTTCGAAAAATTCTCTCCTTTTTATCTCTATGAGATCAGTGGGTTTTCCCACAAAAACATGATATAAGAGAGTGATGGCATGGCTGAAGTTTGGTGACATCAGAAAATGTATCTGGTCCTGTTCTGAAAGTGATTGCCACCAAAGTTTGAGACTTCCTGTGAACCTTGTAACAAAGTTATAAATGACATCATTCATATCATGGTTGGTAATGGACTGAGTATTCAACCAAGTATGAAATTCTTCAAGTCTTTCTGGCCATTTAGGATAAGGAATATCATCAATGGTGAAGAATTGTTTGGATGCCATGGATGTAGGTCGAGCAGGATTGTTTGTCTGACCATAATCTGGGTCAGAATAGTTTGATTCCATTTCATCATCCGGAGGATCAGCCATAAATATTGATGAAGTGACTGGCACAATAGGAAGGGAGTCAATTGCAGGAATTGAGAAGGATGAAAAGGAGGAAAGAGATACTGATGAGGAAAGAGATGCTGATTCTGATTTAATATCAGGAGAAGTTTGTTCTGCTGGGAACAAAGTCTGCTTTTCTGGAATGGCAGAGTCTGGTTGTTGTATGACGGGGTTAGATTCTCGAGTACTCAAATCCTTTAGAAATGATTCCAATGGATTTGATAACATCATCTGATCTGGCCTTTCTCTTATCACAAGCGAACTTGATTCTGTAGGCGCCATTTTTTCTTTCCCTTTATCCTTCTGCAGGGCCTTGAGGCGATTTCGTATTTCTGCCATTTCAGGTTTTCTTCTATAGGGATCTTCTGGGATAGTGGCAAAAATGGAGGGCTGTGGTGGAGGGGGTACATACCCGGTTCTAACAGAAGGTGCCAATGGATCAAAAGGTCTAAACCTTCCTTCTTCAAGAAGTTGGATTTGCTTCTTGAGCTTTTCTATTTCTGGCTTTGGACTTTCAAGATAATGATATCCAAGATGTTGTCCTGATTCCAAGGCATGAAGCCTTTTCTGGAACTCAGAAAGTATCTTCTTGGTGCTTTCATCATATCTTCGGAGATCTTGTTGCACGTTTCCAATCTTGGAATCAATTGCCTTAAAGGCATTGTTTTGTGCCAACAGAGTCTCTGATTGCCAATTTAGAACAGCTTCAGCAGCAGAAGTCGTTTTCTGTCTCCCATGTTCATCCACATCAGTGGGAGTTGCTATTTTCGGAACATGACGGTATCTGTTTTGTGGATCAATGAATTCCTCTGAAGCAGGAAACGAAAGTTTTGAACTTTCTCGCCAAGAGGGGGAAATCGATTTCTTGGAACATGGCCATAGAAGAAGTGAGAGGTGTTTTTCGCTGGAGCCTCAAGTGGGTAAGAATGTTTCTTAGCCCATTTTTGGATTGGCTTATAAAACGGGGAGAGGGCTTGCTTTTCGAGGAGGAGATGGTGGAGGTGATTTTGGTGGATCTGGTGGGACTTCAGGTGTAGTATTGAACTCTGGTGGTGGAGGTGGAGCATAAGAAACCATGTACTGGTATTTATCACACTCACCAAGAGTATCAACGGAAGGATCTCCATTTAAATACCTTTGATACACCTTATTGTTTGGTTTTTTCCGTCGAGGTGGAGATCTGGCTAAAGGATCTACCTCGTCAGGGGAATTTGTGCAATGGGAACATTGGCAAAAAGGATCCCAAAAACAATGACCATAGTTGTCTTTGTAGTAATAGACAGGATGTCCATCACCGTCAAAGTGTCGAACAAGCTTTTTTGGATTTGGCTCGGAGATTGATTGAGGAACGCATGGTTCAATCATAAAGAGGGTCTGGAAGATAGAGGGACTTTCTTCCTTTTCTTTGCCAAATTTGATGGAAACAGTTCCATCTTTCTTCCGAACGAACTCTGAGTCCGTGGACTGGAAAGGCTTGTTATGCTGGTGCAGCTTTTCGTAGTTGGTGATCCAAGTCTTCGGAAGGAGCTTGGCCAACGTATCCTTTGGGATCTGTCTAGGAACATGGATGCATGATGCCTGATCATTTTGCATGGAAATAAACAGAGCATCTTCATTACCATTATTGAAGTTGAGATCAAGGGCATGGTTCTGCACTCGATAAACCATCTGGTAATGAAGTGTTGCAGCAACAGATTCAGCAGTTTGAGGGGCTCCAGTGAGCTGGACTTGAACTTTTAGAAAAGAGAGTAGCTGAGGATCTGAAAGAGCGATGTTGAAGTTTGGATACAAAGTCACAAAGACTGTTCGGCATTCAAAGTGGTTTGGACAGTACCGATGCAAGCATGCTGGTATTGTAAAAACCTGGTATCCAATAATGCTATTCTTGCCACCATTGGTAAACCTTTACGATCATGAAAGGTGAGAGCAAGACGAACAGCTCCATAATAGACATGAGTGTATCCCTGTTGAGCCCACTGTCTGGGGAATTCTTGGGGGATTTGAAGAGTAACAAAGTACTCTTTTTCTGTGGCAGGAATAGGATGCTGGTCAAATTTGGAGGACTGGACATACTCCTTTACTTGTTTTGGGGTTTGGTGAATAAGCTGGCGGATGGAACGGATGGGTGAGAAAGATGTGTGAGGTTTAGCAAAGGCGGAGTAAGGGTTCATGAGAGGAAGTTGGGTTTCAGAGATCTTGGTTTCATCACTAAGAGAGACTTCATAGAGATAGTCTATCTTAGAGGCATTGGACACACGAAACTCTGGAGAGGTTGAAGATGAAGGAGATGAAGTAAGAGAAACAGGTGCTTCGAGAATTTCAGGCTCTGTAGACATGATGAGAAGAGATCTTCTCAGCACTGGATTCACCTACCAAGCGCATGGAATGGATAACCTTAAAAACGAAACCATGGCTCTAATACCAGTGAATGGACCTAGACTTAGAACCAGGGAGGACCAAGAAAATTTTCTGCAGGTATGCCTTCCCACAGTGGGCGAACAACTCCCGTTCAAGCCCTTCAGGGACAGCCTTTTAGCAGAAAACCACTCAGCCCCTTAGTTCATGGCTCCGATACCAGTGAATGGACCTAGACTTAGAACCAGGGAGGACCAAGAAAATTTTCTGCAGGTATGCCTTCCCACAGTGGGCGAACAACTCCCGTTCAAGCCCTTCAGGGACAGCCTTTTAGCAGAAAACCACTCGGCCCTTTAGTTCGAGCCTAGAGACACCCAAAGATGCCGGGATGGAATCGGTTCTAACCTACCCAAGCTGCATTTCTTGGAGGATCCTACCAGGCTGGAGAAGAAGAAAGATTTAGAAAGCCATGAGAGATTTTCAAAGCACACACTTTTACTTCAGGGGACTCTGCCCAACCACTGATCACTCTCGAGATAACTAGACTATCTGAGGGAAGCCATTAAGAATTTTAAGGCAAATAAACTTGAGAATTCGACCAGAAATCAACTGTTCGACCGTGCTCATCTGCCGAGATCATTACGCCACAGATATAAATCGATTCGAGATCAGAGATAGGTTGGTTCGGCGAGATGTGTGGCCAATCGTGGGTGTCACCACTAAATTGAAAAATTATCGTCGACCGGCACTAGACTGATTTTTCTATCGTTTTGGTACCCTTTGTCTATATTTGAATCCTCGAGATTTTCACGACAACCAAGAGTTGCCAATGTGTCGAGTGGGTTCATTGTGGCTTGAAGAAAAGCCGACCATGGGTCATTTGTACTAAAAATTTCTGAAAGTTACCCAGTAACTTAGGTCATGCTAAAAATGTGTTGAATAGAAATTAACTGCGAATTCAAGTCCGATTTCAGAAATTGAAGATTCTATCATGTCACAATAAATTCTAGGAACATCGATTTAGTCTCGAAGATTTTTGAAGATTTCGAGATTTTTACGGAAAATAAATTCGGACGTCGCAGAAAAATCACGGAAATTCGAATGGCCAAATTAAAGGGAAATTTGGGCTTCCAAACTGAGCTATTTGGCGATGGACACTTGCAGAAATGGTATGGCCTTTTTCTTCTACGATATTGGACATCAAATTTGGGAAATTTGATGAAGATTTGAAGCTCAAATTGTGAAATTCGTGTGATGGGATGAGGGCTGCAACTTTGGACTTTAAATTGGTTTATTTGTGGAAATTATATGCATAAAAGGGATGGGGGGGACAAAGAGGATAGACATGTGGAATTTGTGGATAAAGTAATGATGAATTAGATTTTTAAGCTTGACTTTTGCTTCATCTCTATCTCTCCCTCAATCTTTTCGAGCAAGTTGCTGCCGGTCCTTCTCTTCGTCGAGCGAATCCCGCCTCAACCGAAGACTTCTTTCGTTCTCTGCCTTGCTGTTCACTTTCTTTCATCCGCGACGTCCTAGCGAAGCCAACCGACCTTCCTCCACGGATCCACTAACGCAAGTCCACCAAAGTTTCAATCAGCCCAGCAAACTCCCTCAAGGTCGACTCCACGAAGCCACAACCCACCGAAACTCCTGCAGGCTGCCACCCGTTCGTTTTTCCTCATCTTCGGTCAACCAGTGGAGCCTCTCCACCGTTGTGTTGACTCCAAAGCCAAAGCCAACGATCGAGCTTCAGCCACACGTCTTCTCCCCCTCCCCTTCGAATCCTGCTGCCAGCAAAGCCGTGTGCGTCTCCCTTCGGCTCCAGCAACTTCGGCCCTCTACCCTCGTGCTCCATCAACCGTGCGCCAGCTGCTTGTTCTCTTCCACAGCAACGAAGACCGCAGCTTCTTCAATCCACGAAGCCCACCGATTCAGCCCACCTGCTTCTTCGGTTAGCCAAGCAAATTTGGTCCAGCGAAGCCCAACAAGTTTCTCTTTTCAGCTCAGCCCAACTTCCATTCTAGCTTAGCCTGTTGGATTTCAGCCCATTTGAAGCCCCCAACAGCCCAGCGAAATTAGAGGCCCGCTCGAACCAGCAGCCCACGTGAATTTTATCTTCAGCCCGGTTCAGTTTTTGGCCCAACCTTCAGCAGCCCAATCTTGAAGCCCAATCCATAACACATCTCAGCTTGGGCTGAGATTTGTTGGGCCAAGTTTAGGTCCGGTCCAAGCCCGTTGGTGTCATTGCAAGCCCAAGTTCGGCCGCCGTCGCGGTGTTACAGTCTTTGCTTTGCACAAGTGAGTTTTGCTCATTAATCTCTTATTAGTATGCTAATGATGCTTAGGGGTTGATTAGATTTAATTAAGTGCAATTAGGTGGATAAATTATATTAGAATAATTAAATTAGGGATTTACCTATGCATGTTAGGCAAATGGTTAGTGTATTTAAGAAGTAAACAAGTTCAATTATTTATTGAACGAGTCTCAGTAATTTTCCGAGCTTGTCTCGGCTTCCAATTAGGCATTACGCGCCTAAATTGGATTTATTGTATTTATTTAATAATTTTCGAAATTATTTAATTATTTATATATTTTTCGGAAATTAGGCAGGGATAGCCGATGACCGGAATTTTATGCTGATTACCGTGGTGCAATCCGTTTATTTAATTGAGCTTTATTTTGTGCTAAAATGAATTATTCGTGATTATAAGATTATTTTCTTGAATTAATTAATTTTGATAATTAATTGGAAAATAACCGGGCGTCGGTTGATAGCACCAAAAATATTTTGGTGGACTACGAAAGTGGTGGGATTTATGGAAGGAAATTATAGTAGTTTGGTTAAAGCCGACCGTGTACCCACACACAGCCATTTGTACCGTGTATTTTATCATGAGGGAATTGGGTCAAGACATAATTCTTAAATGAGGAATATGATAGTGGAAGACAATGTCTTTGGCCATAGATGAATAATCGGGTGAGGTTATGACGCAGATTAAGATTGACCACCTAATAAAGGTAGTGCATATTTGGGCTGTAATTAACCACCGACGTATGGTTGTGCCTATGAGGCCGTAATTCTCCACCTAATAAAGGTTGTGCCTACGAGGCCGTAATTCAGTATTACCACCGAATTTGCAATCGGTTGTGCTAACTGAGCTGTAATTCAGCATTACCACCTAATCTAGGTTGTGCACGCTGAGCCGTAATTCAGCATTACCACCAAATTTGGAATCGGTTGTGCCCGTTGAGCCGTAATTCAGCACTAACCACCGAAGAATTAGTAAGCTATGCCTGCAGAGCCGTAATTCAGCATTACTGCCGAAGTTTTAGTAGGCCGTGCTTGCTGAGCCGTAATTCAATATTGAATAACCATTTTCAGGTCCTTAGATGGCTGTGGTGGAGGACCGGAGGCCCGAAGTGTAAAAGGTGAAGCCTGAAGAATTGACGATCCTATTGAACTAGTTAGTCATAGGACAATTCTCTTTTGATGGAAGTTGATTCCTTTCTGCAGATGTTGTTTTATGAAATGGTGGTTTAAAACCAGATTTAACAATTCGCCTTGTATATATTTGCACTATGATTTGCAATGTGTATAAGTGTGGTTGCTTTTAAAGTGTGAAAAATTTAGAGTCCTATTTTCCTATCCCATTGTTTTATTGTCTGGAGATTTTTATCTACTTCCGCATGCGTGTTAAAAAGAAAGGGTCGACAATGCGTCCTAGGACGTCGCTATTAATCAACCAAGGTGAGGGAGGCGCGCGTGCCCAAGGATCAAGGCGTGACATCGTTTTTGAACTTTGAATGTGTGTAGATGGTGCTTCAAGTTTGGCCCAATGTACAATGGTATCACTAGACTTTTAATTTGTTCGATATGGTCCCTAAACCATTTGTAAATGTTCAATGTGATCCCTAGATTATAGAAAATGTTTAAAAGTTCAAGGACCAAATCTAATTGTTCAATGTAGTTCATGAACTATTAATAAATGTTTAATATGGTCTCTAGATCATATGAAAATGTCAAAAAGTTCAAAGTTCACGTTGAATATTGGATCAAAATTTGAGGATCATATTGGACAAATTAATAGTTTTGGGATGATATTACACATTGGTCTACTAAAATTAACGTCTCACAATGAATCGGGTATGCCCAATAACTTTTAAATGCAATAGATCAACACATATAAGTAGATGAAGTCTCCACATGTCTGGCTGTGCTTTCCCAAAGCTATTAAAACTCATTTCTCAGGATAGATATGTGCCAATATATAGTCTTGAACCATGTTTGTAAGAATCTTGTAAAAGGATGAACAACTCATCTTATTATTTTCGAGAACTCTGATCACATAATATTGTCTATTAGTTTTCGTACATTAGACTAAATCTAGCCATTCAGTCGAGAAAAGTATCACAAAAATTGTACACCTATAATATTAATACCAATTCAATTACAAACCATTTTAGTTTAACTAATTTAGTTTTAAATCTTTATGCATTTATACTAATTGAGTCCATTCGATCAATTTTAATTAGAATTTATTAACGTGGATATTGGCTATTTTATGTAGCATGACCGTGTTGATATTTTTAATAGGGGGCTCTTTTTCTTTTTGGTCTGATGCATGGAAGAAAAACGAGTGAGATAGAGAGTAGATCTCGGGAGGCTTTTCTCTAACGATGTCGCTTGCTTATGTTGGTCCCACCATTGTTTGCAGTCATCGACGTCCCTTTTAGCTGGGTTCACTCCTATGTGGAGGAAGCCCAATGAGTTGCAAGCCCAAAAAGGGCTTGAGCCCATATGATAAGTTATATGGAGAAATAGGGTTTCTCACTATCTTTAGAGTGGTAGCCGTGAAAAAAGATGTAGTAACAAGATAAAAAGATAAAGCAGAAGATCTAGAGGTTGGGCAAAGTCTAATTTACATCAAGCTGGTATCGGAGGTCGATTCGTGGTCCAATTGAGCTGAAATTTTGTCAGCATGTTCGTGGTGCAATCTTCTCGAATCTGAATGGTTTGATTTTCGTTTAAAGCCGCCTATATCAGGTTTTTCGTGAATTGATCAAAACCTACGTTTTTGGTCAGATTTATCCTTGATCTATTGTGAAATTCATGTGTATTGCTAAGAATTATGTTCTTGAGGTCTTTGCTACTATGTACTTCTAGTATTTGCTAGAGAAGAACATTGTTCACCCAATTTTGTTGATAGTGAAGATTTTCAAATGGACTCCGGTCTTGTGGTTTTTGATATCCTCACATCAAGGAGGTTTTCCACGTAAAAAATCGTCTTGCGTTCGGGTGCTTGGTATTTATTTTACTTTACTATATCGATTCCTATTAGGTTTACACAAGATGAGAGATTATTTTATTCCGCTGCGTTAATTCGATATTGTTCGAATTGTTACCGTTCTCCCATCAGAGTGGTATCAAAGCTTTTGGTTATTGCTTAATTTTTCTGCCTTGTGTTAAACAATGAAAACGAATACGAGTAGAATGGTTACACTGAATGGTTTGAATTATCATATTTGGAAAGGGAAGATGGAAGACTTTTTATATGTGAAAGATTTTTATTTGCCTGTATTTGCCGAAGAAAAACCGGAGAATAATGCTGAATGGTCTATATTTCATCGTCAAGTGTATGGTTATATCAGGCAGTGGGTGGATGATAATGTTTTGAACCATATTATTGAGGAAACACATGCACGCAGTTTATGGGATAAGCTTAAACAGTTATATGCTCGAAAGACTGGAAATAATAAGTTATTTTTGATAAAAACAGATGATGGCTCTAAGTTATCAAGATGGTACTCGTTTGATTGATCATTTAAATTCTTTTCAATGAATTATAAATCAATTGGCTGCGATGGGAATCAAGTTTGATAATGAGATACAAGCACTATGGTTGCTTGGTACTTTGCCGGACTTATGGAAGACGTTCCGAACATCTTTGTCTAATTTTGCCCCGGATGGTACGATTACCATGGATTTGGTCATGACCAATATTTCGAATGAAGAGATGAGAAGGAAGACACAAGGATCGTTCTCTTCACATTATGATGCCTTGGTTGTTGAGAAAAGGGGAAGAAGTGAGTCTTGTGGTATGAGAAATAGAGATAAAAGTCGAGATAAAAGCAGAGGTAAGTATAATAAATTTGCTAATGTTGAGTGCCATTATTGTCATCAAAATGCACATATTTAGAGGTTTTGTCGCCAGTTAAAAAGGGAGAAACAAAATGAGAAATGTAAAGAGAAGAAATGTGATAATGACAGTGATGACAATCGTGTCGTTGCACTTAAAGAAGACTTTCTCATTATTTTTTATGGTGATATGGTGAATTTTGTATCTCATGAGACCAGTTGGGTAATTGATAGTGGTGCATCTATTCATACTACGTCTCGTAGGGATTTCTTTACATCATACTGGTCAGATGACTTCGGATCTGTGAAGATGGGAAATAATAGGCTAGCTCAAGCTGTAGGCATCGGTGATGTGTGCCTAGAAACCAACAATGGCATAAGGTTAGTATTGAATAATGTTAAACATAGACCTGATATCCGCTTGAATTTGATTTCTACAAGCAAGTTGAATGATGAGGGGTATTGCAGTACCTTCACTAATGGTCAATGGAAGCTCACAAAAGGTTCTTTTGTTGTGGTTAGAGGTGAAAATTATTTTTCATTGTACATTGTGCAAGCAAAGTTGTCCATCGACAAAATTAATGCAGTAGACAGTGAAGATGCAGCTGAGTTATGGCATAAGAGGCTCAGTCACATCAGTGAGAAGGGTTTGTCAATATTGGCCAAGAAGAAACTAATTTTAGGATTGAAAAGTTCGGCGCTAAAGAAGTGTGCTTATTGTTTAGCAAGGAAAACATAACATAGTTGCATTTAAAAGCTCCCCTCCTTCAAGAAAGTCAGGTATACTGGATTTAGTACATTCTGATATTTGCGGTCCTATGAAAACAAAATCACTTGGTGGATCTCTTTATTTTGTTACATTCATAGATGATTTTTCAAGGAAAATTTAGATTCATACCTTGAAAACTAAAGATCAATTATTAGATGTTTTTAAGCAATTTCAGGTTTCAGTTGAGAGACAGACTGGAAAGAAATTGAAATGCATCAGAACTGATAACGGGGGAGAGTATATTAGACCTTTTGATGAATATTGCAGACAACATGGTATTCGACATCAAAAGACGCCTTCCAAGACGCCTCGTTAAATGGCTTAGCTGAGAGAATGAAATGTAACACCGGTTGAAAGGGTAAGATGCTTACTTTCACGAGTCAAAGCTACCTCGGATCCTTTTGGGGTGAGGTTTTAAGTATAGTTGTGCATGTATTAAATCTTACTCCATGCGTTCCTTTAGAGTTTGATATTCCTAAGAGAGTTTGAATAGGCAAAGATGTTTCTTATGATTATTTGTGTGTCTTTGGGTGTAAAGCATTTGTGCATATTCCTAAAGATGAGAGGTCTAAACTTGATGTGAAAACACAACAATTCATATTTATTGGTTATAGACAGGATATGCTTGACTACAAATTTTATGATCCGGTTGAAAAGAAAATTGTAAGTAGCAGAGACGTTGTGTTTAAGGAAGATCAAACAATAGACGATATTGAGCAAGCAAAGATGATTTCAACACCACAGGTTAGTGATAATTTGGTTGATTTGGATCCAGTTTCTCTTACAAATATTCCTACATAGGTTGATGAAAAGCAGCAGGAAGTCAATGTTCCAAATAACGCACATATTCCTGAACATGTTGAAATATATAATACTATTCCTAAACCAGAGGCTCAATTAGATGTTCCACTGGATGTTCCAGTCCGAAGATCCGTTAGAGGCCGACGACCTTCCACTAGGTATTCTGAAGATGAGTATGTATTATTGACTAATGCAGGTGAACTAGAGTGCTATGCAGAAGCAATAGAAAATGAGTACAAAAGCAATCGGTTTGATGCTATGCGAGATGAAATGCAATTACTTTATGATAATCATACTTTTGAGTTGGTGAAGTTACCTAAATGTAAAAGAGCTTTAAAGAACAAGTGGGTATATAGGTTGAAACAAGATGAATATACTTCACAACCACGATACAAAGCTAGATTGGTTGTTAAGGGATTCGGTCGGAGAAAATGGTATTAATTTTGATGATATATTTTCTCCAGTAGTGAAAATGTCTCATAGACGTGTGGTACTAGGCTTGGCAGCTACCCTGGATTTGGAAATTGAGCAAATGGATGTCAAAACAGCCTTCCTACATGGTGACTTGGAGGAAGAGATGTACATGGAACAACTTGAGGGTTTTAAAGTGAAAGAGAGAGAATTATGTGTGCAAATTTAAGAAAAGTCTATATGGCCTAAAACAAGCACCGAGGCAGTGGTACAAAAAGTTTGCATCAATTATAACAGAACAGGGCTATAAGAAGACTTCCTCGGATAATTGTGTGTTAGTCCAAAAATTTTCTGATGATGACTTTATTATTTTCTTGCTTTATATTGATGATATGCTGATTGTTGGCAGGAATGCTTCAAGAATTGAATTATTGAAGAAACAGTTGAGCAAGTCTTTTGCCATTAAAGACTTGGGCTCGATGAAGCAGATTCTTGGCATTAGAATTACCCGAGAGAAAGATGCTAAGAAGTTGTTTCTGTCGCAAGAGAGATATATTAAGAAGATCCTTTAGAAATTTTACATGGACAAGGCTAAAGTAGTTAGTACTCCTCTTATTACCCACTTTAAGTTAAATATGAAGAAAATTCCTACGACTGATAAAGAGAAGAAAGATATGGAAAGTGTTCCATATGCCTCAGCTGTAGGAAGCTTAATGTATGTGATGGTATATACAAGCCCAGACTTAGCACATGCAGTTGGCGTTGTTAGTCGCTATTTGTTAAATCTAGACAGAGAGCACTGGAATGCAGTGAAGTGGATTATGAGGTATCTTCGGGGAACTTCAAATTTGAAACTCAGTTTGGGACTGGGAAACTTGAGTTAGTTGGATACACAGATTCCGACTTGGCAGGAGATATTGATACTCGTAAATCTACTTCTGGTTATTTGATTTATTTTGCGGGTGGAGCTGTGTCATTGAAGTCAAGATTGTAGAAGTGTGTTGCATTTTCTACAACCGAAGCTGAATTTATTGCACCGACTAAAGCTAGTAAAGAGATGCTATGGATGAAGAAGTTCTTAGAAGAACTTGCGTTCAAGCAAATGAGGTGTGTGCTATTTTGTGATAATCAAAGCGCAATTTATCTTGGTAAGAATTGTGATATCCTGAATTTCAGGTTCTGATTTCGATTGAATAAGTTGGGCCTTTCACCGACGCGCCTATAGTGCTATTCTCTAAGCTGATCACTCACAAGATAACTAGTCTACTAGGTGAAGTCGTTAAAGGATTTTAATGCTACAGTCCCGAGAATTCGACTAGAAACTGACTACTCTATCGTGCTAATCTACAAGGGTCAATACGACACTGTCAAAATCGATCAGAGATAAGAGATAGGTCAATTCAACTGAGATATGTGATTAGTGTGTTGGTGACCACCTAATGGCAAAATTCTTGTCGAACGGCACTAGACTGATTGTTCTGTCTTTTCTGTACCCTGTATTCGTATTTGAAACCTCAAAATTTCCATGACAACCAAGACTCACCACTGAGTCGAAGATGTACATTGTGGCTTGAAAATAATCAACCATAGGTTAAATGCACCAAAAATTCCTAAAAGCTACCCTATAGATTAGGACACGCTAAAATCACACCAGATTGAAATTAACAATGAATTTAAATCAGATTTCAGAAATTGGAAGTTCTGTTATGTCACAAGTCATTTTAGAAACATCGACTCATCCTCATAAGATTTTTCTACAAATCGATATTTTCAGCGAAAAATCAAAGTATGGTTATTTTGGATAGGGAAATTCGTAGGCCCGCTTATGGTCACATTTTTAGGATACAAGTTAGTTCAATTGACAAGGAAAAATGTGGATTTAAGTGTGGACATATTGGATAAAATTATGGGCTTCAATTGGGATTGATTGGATGAGAATTGAATGAGAATTGAAGGGGAATTGATGGAATTAGAGGGGAATGTGTACAAATTCGTATGCCATGGGGGGAGGATCATTTGGACCACTTGGGTGGTGTGCTGAGGAAGCCAAGGAGAGGAAAATGGCTGAGGATGAGGGCATGTGTGGTGGGGGTAAGACAAGAGAGAGATGGACAAGTGTTGAAGGCTAGAGAAGCCTTTGGGGACCCCCTTGCTTCAGCAGACTTCTTCTTCCTCTTTCCCCCTCATTTCTCCATTGTTGACGCTTAGGAAAAGCTTGAGAGAACTAGAGGAAGCCAGCTGAGCCAGCCCCTTGCTGTCGAGCAGCTCGCAAAGCGACCGGACCTCTTTTTCCTCCTCTGTTTTCTCTTCTTCTAATTTTTGCTCCAGCTGACCTTTCGTCAAAAAATCGAGTTAAAAGTTGTCTTCCCATGAGAATCAGCCAACGCTCCACCCACCATCATCTTCAGCACGTCCATACGGTTCAGAAGAGCCTGGCCTCGCTCCCAACGGAGCCGCTGGTCGCCGATCCGCCGGTCTGCTGCCCGCCTGCACTGTTCCGCGTTTTTCTTCGTTTTTCTTCATTTTTCTCCCATTCTGACCCTTCCTTCACCTATGCCAACCACCAACAAGTCCCCCTTGACCCTCGGGAGCCACCAGTTGCCAACCACTCACTTGCTGGAGCTCCGATCGGCTCGTTTCCTCACCATTCAGCCGTTAGTTTTTCCTTCCTGGTTCAGCAATCAGAAGCTAAAGTTCCAGCAAGGGTCTTGGACTTTGTCGCCCGTTTCCGAGCCCTTCCCGGCCTTGGTTGGTGTCGCCGCTTGGAGGTTTGTCGCTCGCCTTGGAGTCGTCGTCGCCGTGGACTCACCGGAACGCTAAACCAGTGAGTTTACTCACTAAACCTCGCTTAGAAGGTTAATGATGCTTAAGGGTTGTTTAGATTAAGTTAAGTACGGTTAGGTGGTTAGATTAGTTTAGTTAATTGTTAATTAGATTAAGGGATTTGATTAGTTTAGTGGCTATTTAATTAAGGCTAATTAGGTGATTAAATTATTTCGAATTTATAAATATTATTATATTAAATTGTATTAATATAATATTTATTTATTTAATTTCGGAATATATTTAATTATTTATTATTTTCCGGAAATCATACCAGGATAACCGATGATCGAATTTCGTGGCGACCGCCGTGGTGTGGTTGAATTATGCAATTGATTGTTGGATTGTGAAATTGAGTAGTGATTGTGAAAGTATGGCTTTTATTTGAAAAATCCTGTGTGAGTTTTAACACCGAAAGTGGTTTTAATGAATATATCGAACGTCAGGATTTCAAAAAGGAAGAGTATCACTTTTCAAAGTTTGAATTGACCATGTACCCACATGCGCCTATTTTCCCAGATGTTTTTAATACGAAGAAAATAGGCTAGGATCACCATTTTAATTGAGGCATTTGAGTGCAATGCATGGTGTCCTGGGCCGAAATTGATTTGGTCGTGTGTTGGTTAATGAGGACCCGTCTTGAACTTTTAATTCGGATGTTACTAAACCCCTTTTCGGGTTACCCATGGATTAGGGTAGCGGGTCACAGTAGATTCTGAACCTACGCCCCTTCGGGGAAGCCATCTATTAAGATATAGATGTGGCTGTGCTCATGGTGGGAGACGAAGCCTGGTTACGCCAGAAGATGCCGAACTTGGAGTAGGTGGTGCCCTTGAGGGGCTTAATTAACAATTGGAACGCATGATTGATTGAGTTAGATGCACCTGATTATGAGACAAAATTGTGTGGCGTGGTATGGGATGTGTCATAACGGTTTGACCTTATAATCAGGACCCCTGTGATTTATTGAGTTATTGAGGCGTTTCAATTGTTGTGTGCATGAATTATATGCATTTGTGATATGAATTGTGCTGACGTGTAGGAAGGAACTGAGTTGAGGTAAGTCCTCTGTGTTGTGTGGTTAGGCCACCCTTGGGTGTATTTCTTTCCTAATAGGGGTTTAGGGGGTGAACTTACTAAGACATTGTCTCACCCCGTCATGGGCTAAATTTTCAAGTCCTTAGATGGTGATTGTGGAGGACCTAAAGCCCCGGAGTCTGTGGAGGTGAAGTCTGAAGGATTGGCGTTTGTGTCCGACGAGTAGGTCATAGGACAGCTTCCTTTTGAGAGTTGATCTTTTATAGACTATTGAGTAGACTCGTTTTGTACCTAAACCCCGTTGTTTATAAAAGTTGTCTTTTGTGAAATGTGCCCTGTTTTCCTATCCCATGCTATTTGTTGTCAAGGGTATTTGTTTTGCTTCCGCATGCGTACTAAAATGAATTGGGTTGGCGATGACACTTGGGAACGTCGCATTTGTATCGACCGCAGAGGGATGTGCGTGCGCGCTCGAGGATCGGGGCGTGACATTCCCGCTTATGTGGTATCAGAGCAGGTCTGTATATAGAGTGATAAGGTGTGATGGGTTATGAGATAGTTAGTAGGAAAGGCCATTTTATTATGCTTATGCATGTGGGTGATAGCTGCTTTGTAGCTTGTTTGTGTGGTCACTCAATTTCTAATTCAGTGAGGAATAAGAAAACGGGTTTTTATAAGGATCCTGTGGCATGAGTGACTGGGAGCAGAGAACTCCTTGGAGGAGGTCGTTAGGACCTGTAACTCGGGGTAGGACGCCGACAAGAGTCGGTACACGAGGCAAAGCGCAGGCTCAGGCTAGCGCGAGTGTGAGAGTACCACCGCAAGCCGATACTGAGAGTGTAGCAACACCGAGCGATCCTAGGTTCGATGGGATCGTTCAAGTGCTAGACACTTTGGGAGGCATTTTGGGTCAACAAGCATAGAATCAAGCCGCCATTGTTGTCGCTGTCGCTGCCGTCGCCAATGCCATAACCGCTGTTGTTACTGCACCTGTTGAGGCCGAACCTGGAATTGTGATCGGGGAACAAGCCCCTACATCGGAGTCACGGTTTGGTTCTAATAGAGATGAGAATCGGTTTGGGAAAAGACCGATGACATGAGGAAGATATCCGGTTCCACCCAATAGGAAGAGTGAGATAGGAAAGTCAACGAGTCAGTTTAGAGAGTGTCGTTCCTGTGGAGGACAACATGGATCAGCCCCGTGTCTTGCTAAGGCAGGTGCTTGTTTTGTGTGTGACCAGCAGAGTCATATAGCCAGAAACTGTTCGCGCAGGCAAATGGGTCCACAGCTGCCACCACCGCCGCTGATGGAACAAAACAGAGAGAATGCGCTGCAAGACACATAGTGGGATATTTGGATTAGACCTCCAGTGCAAGAAAGGGTACGTGCTGTCACCCGACAGGAGGCTGAGGACTCACTCGACAGGTGCCGAGTACCTATCCAGTGTCCAGGTTTAACGAGAGTGTGCTTTGGATGTGGCTAGCACAGCCACTCAAGTGAGGAACTGCCCGCATAGGTCCAAGAGAGCATAAGCACCGTTACTGCAGATAGGACACTACTAGGATGGCGAAGGAGACATGAATGAACTGAAGCATGCATCGATAAAAGGGAGAATGTTTTTGGGGGTGATTTTATCATAATGGTGCAACAGAATTTTGGTTAAGTTTATAGAACCTCAATTGTTGTAATGAAGTTGTTGAAAGGAGAATCGCTGACTAGAGTTGTACTTGATGATTTTGCATATGTATAACTTTGATATCATATATGAAAAGGTTTGGCTCGAGGAGCTTTTTGTTGTAATGACTTGTTGTCGTAATATAATACAGTTTGACCATTTGACAAATAAAAGTTTGAGTTTATTGGAAGTCGAGGAGGACCCTCGATCCCTTTAGTCTCGACGCTTAAGGCAACCCGTTTGTTAGACAGGGGTTGTTAGGTTACTTGGCAACTATCGTGGATACAACAGTTAAGTGTTGGAGAAATCCTTCTGGATTATTTTAAAGCTGACAAAACGTTTCTATCAGTCTAGTCTGAAGATCTGAGACCCATCTATTCAAAGTCCGAAGACTTCCGGACTGCAGACTCAAGACTTAAAGTCTATTCTCGTGTGATGTTTTAATCCGTTGAAGTAAGGCTATCCGAAGCGTGTGATTCATTGTGGACTTAGCCTTATTGACTGGAGAAGATCTCTTGGCTGGATGTGACATAACGGATTTCCTTATTCGAATCAAGATTGATTAAGGATCCAATGATTGGCGAAGTATTCTTGGAAGGTTCTACTTATGGAAACCAATATCCTGATTGTATGGGCGAGCAGGATTGATGGGCTATCGACATGTTCCTTTAATAGCTCGAATGATCTTCTTAATTGATTCTGTCCAACGGGAAGATTGGAAGAATTCATTTGTTAAGTGCCAACGGGTATGATGGCATAAAGGAGTATAAAAGGAAGACGTTTCAGTTGTTCGAGACAGTGCGCGATAGAAGAATTCCAAAGTCTGAAGCTCCTTATTTCGTAGTCAATTCATTTGTTGAGCGAAAACCTTGTATACAGGAGAGAGTTCATTTCGTAAGATACCTTGAGGAAGTGTGGTAGAATATCCATACTGTGGAATCAAGGAAGAGCATTGCTGTAACATCTCTTTTGTTCATAGTGAAATCCGCCCGGTGGGGCATCGGTGCGAAGAGTGGACGTAGGCTTGGAACAAGCCGAACCACTATAAACCTCGTGTTGAATTTTCTCTTCCCTACTCCTTTTTACTTTGTTAACAGTTCGTTCTATTAACTAAAGAGGAGTCTCCTTTCTATTGTCTGCCTAGTATTGGCTTCATATCTTGAGAAATTATTTTTATACCTATTCACCCCCTCTAGGTACTTATACTAGCTATATCATTAAGGAGCAGAAGATAGAAGATATCGCAGTGATTCAAGAGTATCTAGAGGTGTTTCCAATAGAATTGTCAGGTCTGTCGCCAGAAAGAGAGATAGAGTTCGTGATTGAGTTAGCCCAGGGACAGCACCAATCTCTAAGGCTCCTTATTGGATGGCTTTGTCAGAGATGAAAGAACTAAAGGTGCAGATGTAGGAATTGTTGGATATAGGATTCATACGTCCCAGTGCATCACCTTAGGGAGCACCAGTTCTATTCATGAAAAAGATAGATGGTTCGTTGCGTCTATACATCGACTATCGACAACTCAATGAGGTGACGATTAAGAACAAGTATCTACTGCCAAGGATTGATGACTTGTTTGATCAATTGCAAGGAGCGTCGATATTTTCCAAGATCGACTTGAGGACGAGATATCATCAACTGAGGATCAGAAAGGAGGATATACCGAAGTCAGCGTTTCGTTCTCATACGGCCATTATGAATTCATTGTAATGCTGTTTGGTTTGAAAAACGCCCCAGCTGCTTTCATGGATCTAATGAACCATGTGTTCAAAGAGTACCTAGATCAGTTTGTGATCATTTTCATTAATGACATACTGGTGTACTCGAGAAGTCCAGAGGAACATGAAAGGCACTTAAGGATAGTGCTCCAGACTTTTAGGAATCACGAGCTATATGCTAATTTCAGTAAGTGCGAGTTTTGGTTAACTTGTCTGGCGTTCCTAGGTCACGTGATTTCAAGCGAAGGAATCTCCGTGGACCCAAGCAAGATTGAAGCAGTGATCAACTAGCCAAGACCGACTACAGTGATAGAGATCAGAAGTTTTCTGGGTTTAGCAGGGTATTACAGAAGGTTCATAGAGGGGTTTTCAGCTTTAGCGTCATCATTGACTCGACTACTGAAGAAAGAAGAGAAATTCGTGTGGACAGACAAGTGCGAGCGTAGTTTTCAAGAGCTTAAGCAGAAGCTGACTACCACACATGTACTGACCATTCCATCTGATCCTAGAGGATACGAGATCTACATTGATGCATCGTTTAGAGGACTGGGTTGCGTGCTGATGCAACATGGTAAGGTCGTTGCATACACGTCCTGTCAGTTGAGATCTCATGAGCTGAACTACCCGACGGATGACTTAGAACTCGCAGCAATCATTTTCATTCTGAAGATTTGGAGACATTATTTGTGCGGAGAAAGATTCCACATCTTCACTGATCATTAAAGTCTCAAGTACCTATTCTCTCAGAAGGAGCTGAATATGAGACAACATCGCTGGATGGAACTTATGAAGGACTGTGACTGTGATATTCTATATCACCCTAGAAAAACGAACAAGGTCACGGATGCACTAAGTCGAAAATCTTCAGTAGCACAGATGTGGATCAAGGAATGGATTTTACTCGAAAGAGCTCGATATTTGGTTTTTAAATTTGAGGTAGACCACCTTTCAAATCTTATGACCACCCTCATAATTGAACCGAAGGTGCAGATCAAGATTAAGACGCTTCAACCGATAGACCCAGATGTTCAGAAAATCTTGCAAGAGGATACCGAAAAGAGAAAGGCTGATTTTCAAATTTCTGATGATGGAACACTAAGGTTCCAAGGACGATTGTGTGTACCCGATGATGCAGAACTTAAGGAAGAGATATTATCAGAAGCTCATTGTAGCAGTTACAACATTCATCCTAATAGTACGAAGATGTATCAAAATCTACATTAACATTATTGGTGGTCTGGTATAAAGGTGGACATTGCCAAGCATGTCGCCAAGTGTATGACGTGTCAGCAAGTGAAAGCACAGCACTGTAAGCCAGGAGGACTTTTGCAACCTCTCGAGATTCTCAAGTGGAAATGAGAACATATCACAATGGATTTTGTGATGAGCTTACCAAGGAGTTAGAGAGGTAATGATTCCATTTGGGTAGTGGTCGACAAACTGACGAAGTCAGCTCACTTCATTGCAATACGAAATGACCTTGATTTGGATAGGCACGCAAAGTAGTATGTGCGTCAGATAGTTCGTCTGCATGAAGTGCCGGTGATGATTACTTCAGACAGAGACTCGAGGTTCACCGCTGCATTTTGGAAAAGTTTGCAGAGTACCCTTAGGAACGAAGCTACAGTACAGTACGGCTTATCATCCTCAAACAAATGGTCAATTTGAGAGACAATTCAAACCCTTGAAGACATACTGCAAGCTTGCGTGTTGGATTTCAAGGGAAGTTGGGAGGAACAGCTTCATTTCGTTGAGTTTGCGTACAACAAGAGCTATTAGCAGAGCATTTAAATGGCTCCTTTTAAAGCATTGTATGGCAAAGCGTGCAGAACGCCAGTGTGTTGGGATGAAGTCGGGGAAAGAAAGATCACAGGCCCAGAGTTAGTTTAGTAGTCACTAGATGCAGTTGTAGTAATCAGAGACAGATTAAATACCGCTCAGAGTCGCCAGAAAAGCTACGCAGATAAGCATCGAAGACCGTTGGAATTCCAAGTTCGTGATCACGTTTTTCTGAATGTGTCACCAATGAGGGGTACTTTGCGCTTTGGCAAAAAGGAAAAGCTGAGTCCGAGGTACGTAGGTCCATTTGAGATTTTTGAAATAATCGGGATCCTAGCATATCGTCTTGCATTACTGCCGAAGTTGGCGCAAGTGCATGACATCTTTCACGTATTGATGTTAAGAAAGTATGAGCCTGACCCGACCCACGTGCTAAATTTTGAGGAATTGGACGTGGACAATAGAGTGTCGTATGTTGAGAGCCCGGTTCAGATTGTGGACCGCAAGGAGCAGGTTTTACGCACCAAGATCATCCCGTTGGTCAAAGTGGTATGGCAACACTACGGCACAAAAGGAGCAACCTAGGAAAGTGAAGATTCGATGAGACGACTGTACCCCTACCTTTTTGTTTAAAGAATGGTATGGTTTAAATTTCGATGACGAAATTTTTATAAGAGGGGAAAAGTTGTGACATCCTAAATTTCAAGTTCTTATTTCAATTGAATAAGTTGGGCCTTTCATCAACACGCCTATAGTGCTATTCTCTGAGCTGATCACTCACGAGATAACTAGTCTACTAGGTGAAGCCGGTAAAGGATTTTAACGATCCAGACCTGAGAATTCGACCAGAAACCGACTACTCGACCGTGCTAATCTGCAAGTGTCAATACGGCACTATCAAAATTGATCAGAGATTAGACATAGGTCGATTCGACTGAAATATATGATCAGTGTGTGGGTGATTCCACCTGATGGCAAAATTCTCATCGAACGACACTGGATTGATTGTTCTGTCTTTTTTATACCCTGTGTTCGTATTTGAAATCTCGACATTTCCACAACAACCAAGAGTCACCAATGAGTCGAAAATGTACATTGTGGCTTGAAAATAATCAACCACAGGTCAAATGCATAAAAAATTCCTAAAAGCTACCCTATAGATTAGGATGTGCTAAAATCGCGCTAAATTGAAATTAACCATGAATTTAAACCCGATTTCAGAAATTGGAAGTTCTGTTATGTCACAAGTCATTTTAGGAACGTTGACTCATCCTCAGAAGATTTTTCTACAAACCGAGATTTTCGACGAAAAATCAAAGTATGGTTATTTCGGATCGGGAAATTCGTAGGCTCGCTTATGGTCACATTTTTGGGATACAAGTTGGTTCAATTGACAAGGAAAATGTGGATTTAAGTGTGGACACATTGGATAAAATCATGGGCTTCAATTGGGATTGATTGGATGAGAATTGAATGAGAATTGAAGGAGAATTGGAGGGGAATGTGTACAAATCCGTATGCTATGGGGGGAGGAACATTTGGACCACTTGGGTGGTGTGTTGAGGAAGCCAAGGAGAGGAAAATGGCTGAGGATGAGGGCCGTGTGCGGTGGGGGTAAGACAAGAGAGAGATGGACAAGTGTTGAAGGCTAGAGAAGCCTTTAGGGACCCATTTGCTTTAGCAGACTTCTTCTTCCTCTTTCCCGCTCCTTTCTCCATTGTTGAGGCTTAGGAAAAGCTTGAGAGAAACAGAGGAAGCCAGCTGAGCCAGCCCCATACCATCGAGCAGCCCACAAAGCCACCGGACCTCTTTTCCCACCTCTGTTTTCTCTTCTTCCAATTTCTGCTCCAGCTGACTTTTCGTCAAAAACTCGAGTTAAAAGTTGTCTTCCCATGAGAATTAGCCAACACTCCACCCACCATCATTTTCAGCACGTCCAAACCATTCAGAAGAGCTCGGCCTCACCCCGAACAGAGCTGCCGGCCATCCCATCCGGCCGCTACAAATCGCCGATCGCCGGTCCGCCGGTCTGCTGTTCGCCTGCATTGTTTCACGGTTTTCTTCATTTTTCTCCCATTCTGACCCTTCCTTCATCTATCCCAACCACCAACAAGTCCCCCTTGACCCCTGAGAGCCACCAGTTGCCGACCACCTGCTCACCGAAGCTCCCATCGGCCCGTTTCCTCGCCGTTCAGCCGTTGGTTTTTCCTTCTCGATTCAGCAATCAGAAGTTGAAGTTCCAGCAAGGGTCTTGGATTTTGTGGCCCCTTTCCAAGCCCTTCCCGGCCTTGGTTGGTGTCGCCGCTTGGAGGTTTGTCACCCGCCTTGGAGTCGTCGTCGCCGTGGACTCACCGGAACGCTAAACCGGTGAGTTTACTCACTAAACCTTGCTTAGGAGGTTAATGATGCTTAAGGGATGTTTAGATTAAGTTAAGTATGGTTAGGTGGTTAGATTAGTTTAGTTAATTGTTAATAAGATTAAAGGATGTGATTAGTTTAGTAGTTATTTAATTAAGGCTAATTAGGTGATTAAATTAGTGTAATCTTGATTAGGCCCTTAATTAATTATTTATTATTTTCCGGAAATTATACCGGGATAGTCGGTGACCGGAATTTCGTGCTGACTGCTGCGGTGTGGTTGAATTATGCAATTGATTGTTGGATTGTGAAATTGAGTGGTTATTGTGAAAATATGGCTTTTATACTGAAGAATCCCGGGTGTCGGGTTTTAACATCGAAAGTGGTTTTAATGAATATATCAAACAGTGGGATTTCAAAAAGGAAGAGTATCACTTTTCAAAGTTCGAATTGATCGTGTACCCACACGCCTATTTTCCTAGATGTTTTTAATACAAAGAAAATAGACCAGGATCACTATTTTAATTGATGCATTTGAGTGCAATGCACGGTGTCCTAAGCCGAAATTGATTTGGTCATGTATTGGTTAATGAGAACCTGTCTCGATCTTTTAAGCAGGACGTTACTAAATCCGTTTTCAGCTTACCCATGCATTAGGGTAGCAGGTCGTAGTAGATTCTGGACCTACGCCCCTTCGAGGAAGCCATCTATTAAGATAAAGACATGGTCGTGCTCATGGTGGGAGACAAAGCCTAGCTATGCTAGAAGACGCCGAACTTGGAGTAGGTGGTGCCCTTGAGGTGCTTAATTAACAATTGGAACGCATGATTAATTGAGTTAGATGCGCCTCATTATGAGACAAAATTGTGTGGCATGGTATGAGATGTGTCATAATGGTTTGGCCTTATAATTGGGACTCCTGTGATTTATTGAGTTGTTGAGGCGTTTCAATTGTTGTGTGCATGAATTATATGCATTTGTGATATGAATTGTGCTGACGGGCAGGAAGGAACTAAGGTGAGGAAGTCCGATGTGTTGTATGGCTAGGCCACCCTTGGGTGTATTTCCTTCCTAATAGGGGTTTAGGGGGTGAACTTGCTGAGACATTGTCTCACCCCCATCGTGGGCTAAATTTTCAAGTCCTTAGATGGTGGTTGTAGAGGACCCGAAGCCCCGGAGTCTGTGGGGGTGAAGTCTAAAGGATTGGTGTTTGTGTCCAGCGTGTAGGTCGTAGGACAGCTTCCTTTTGAGAGTCGATCTTTTGTAGACTATTGACTAGACTCGTTTTGTACCTAAACCCTGTTGTTTATAAAAAGTTGGATTTTGTGAAATGTGCCCTGCTTTCCTATCCCATGCTGTTTATTGTTAAGGGTATTTGTTTTGCTTCCGCATGCGTACTAAAATGAATTGGGTTGGCGACGACACCTGGGAATGCCGCATTTGTATCGACGGCAGAGGGATGTGCGCGTGCTCGAGGATCAGGGCGTGATAAGAATTCATCTTTTTATTCTAGATCGAAACATATAAATGTTAGATATCATTGGATAATGGATGTTTTAGATGAAAAGTTATTGGAACTTGAGAAAATTCATACAGATAATAATGGCTCTGATATGATGACGAAGACTCTACCAAGAGAGAAACTTGAACATTGCCAATTGATAGCAGGGATGGTGAATCCCTCCACATTGTCGTGAGGGGGAGATTTGTTAGCTAGGTTCACTCATATGTGGAGGAAGCCCAATGAGTTGCAAGCCCAAAAAGAGCTTGAGCCCATATAATAAGTCATATGGAGAAATAGTTTCTCACTATCTTTAGAGTGGTAGCCGCAAAAAAAGACGTAGTAGAAAAAAAGAGAAAGCAAAAAATCCGGGGGTTTGAGCAAAGTCTAATTTACATCAAGCTGGCATCATAGGTCAATTCGTGGTCCGATTGAGCTAAAATTTTGTCAGCATGTTCATGACGCAATCTCCACGAATCCAAACGGTTTGATTTTTGTTTGAAACTGCCTACATTAGGTTTTTTGTGGATTGATCAAAACTTGTGTTTTTGGTCAGATTTATCCTTGATCTCTTGTGAAATTCATGTGTATTGCCAAGAATTACGTTCTTGAGGTTTTTGCTGCTATGTACCTCTAGTATTTGCTAGAGAAGAACATTGTTCACCCAATTTTGTTGATAGTGAAGATTTTCGGGTGGACTCTGGTCCTGTGGTTTTTGATCTCCTCACATCGATGAGGTTTTCCACGTAAAAAATCATCTTGGGTTCGTGTGCTTGGTATTTATTTTATTCTACTATATCGATTCCTATTAGGTTTACACAAGAGGGGAGATTATTTTATTCCGCCGCATTAATTCGATTTTGTTCGAATTGTTACTGTTCTCCCATCAGTCCCAACTCTAGCCCATGAGCGGCGATGACGGCACTCGCCCCCACTCCCGACGCATGCTGCTTGCAACCATCGCCTCCTTTCTTCCGACGAGTTACTTTGCTGTCCAAGCCGCAACGTTAGCCCCCCACATCAACAACACCGAAGCTCCTGCCCCGATGTGCTCCGACAGCACTACCCTCTCCTATCCGTCGGTATTCCTCTCTCTCTCTCTCTCTCTCTCTCTCTCTCTCTCCAGAAAAATATCCTCCCTCAAATTTGGGATCCTAAAGCAAGAGCCTATTTTGTGCTGCTTTTCTTTTCTAGACCTTGATTTCTTTTTCCTTCATTTTCCTCTCTTCCAATCTAAACTGGGATTCCTTTTTCTCCAAGCCGGGCCTGGTGAGAGGCCATCGTGTCCATCACCAAACCTAATGAGCTACTGCTGCTTCCCACACCTCCAGCTACTGGATACGACACAGCTGCTCTCTATCACTAGCCACTACCGTTGCATCATGATCTCAAGCCGACGGTGCTTGTAGTCCTCCCTCGTGACAACAAAACCACGTTCTATTTTCGCAGGTCCGCTCAATGTCCCTTGCGGCTTCGTCTTGCATCGCCATCTGTGGTCGAAAGTCAATACTGAGACGAGACGAGTGAAGCTGTGGCATTGGCTAAATCACCGCCACGTGCACCTCACTGAACTACCATCACGGCCATCTTTGCCAGGAGCACCGTACCGGTCATCCATTGGCCGATTCCGATGAAATCCAAATTTGACAATATTATCATGTGAAGTTAGGTAAAATATCATCCAAATTTGATTTAAATATTTTATTTTTTAATACACGTTTATTAATATCTAACATGATTTAAGCATTATCCAACAAGATTTTATTGATAACAAAATCAAATATAATCATCAATTTGAGCTGTGAGACAAACCCTTTGTTTTTATTATTATTTGATTTTATCTTGGTAAATGCCTTATCAAGATTGTGGTAGAATCATTAATTTGAGTCATGAGACGAACGTAATTTTTTTTAATTATATTTGATTATGAGTAAGTGCCCTCTTGAGATTACAATATCCATTAATTTAAAATACGAGACAACATATTATTTTTCTAGATATCATAATCTTTTATTTGAATCTTGATCTTACAAGATTTTTGCTATGCTTAAAATTTTTATTAGATAGAATTGCTAACATTAATGAATGAAAAATACAAAAAGATTGCATTTAGATTTTTTATTTTCTTTTAGATTGCCCATTTAAATTAGATTGCATGCTAGGATTTTCTTTTAGAATATATTTTCGATATGAATTGTTTTTAATAAATAGGATTTTAGATAACACCTTATTTAAATAATGTTGCATGTTTAAAATGGTTTTCTAAGATAGGATTGGGTTTAGGTGAAATTATTCCCAAATTTAGAGTAGTTTAGAGTAGATAACTATTTATTTTAGATAGTTTAATTAATGCATTTACTAATTTCGAATTTTAATAAAATAACCAAAATATCTTATGCATATCATGCAATTATGCCATGTTATATTGCTATGTCATGTATGTGTCATACAACACAATGTGCATATTAGGTACATTTAATTAGAAATTAAGGGTGAACGGTTCCAGGTTCTTTATAGGTTCCATTTGGAACCTAGAACTTACCCTCAAATACAGATTTCTTATTTTTTGGAACTTAGAACCTACCAAGTTACGAGTTACAGGGTTGGTTTCAGGTCCCAACAGGTTCTTTTTTTTTCTTTTTTTTTTGGGTTTCATTCTTAGTTTAAAAAAAAAAACTGAAAATGAACGCAAAAATTATAAACAAGCTTGTCATTTATCAAAGAGAACACAAAATGAACAAAACTATCAACAGAGGAAAATGAAATCTTAGCAAGGAATTCAACTAGATAAAAGAGAGAAAATGGAACAAAAGTTTGCATTGAAATGAACAAAATTCACTAGACCAATGATCATGGAAGATGCTGGTAAACTAAAATAAGTATTAGATGCCTTACCACATATATTCATTCCGCTTTAACTGGTAAACTTTATTTACCAACGACAATCTCCTCATTAAGACAATCCATATATATATATATATAAAAGAGAGATTAAATAAAATATTCACTTATTATATATATATGGAATTATAATATATAAAAATATAAACATTACTTACCCAACTCAAATTTTTTACATTCTCGATGCACTCTTCAACATTAATCGGCACATGAACGGCTCTCGACCAATCCGAGTGCAAATCAAAGCTTCTATTATTTTGGGAGTTAAAAACTTCGAAAGCCATTAAGCACACGACCCGATGTACTAAAAGTTGACTCTAAAGCAACAGTAGTTATTGGAATAAACAAATATCCCAAGCCATCAAAGAAAGGATCTTATATTTTGAGCAGTAGTCTTCCACCACATCAAAATGTCAAAATCGAAACTTTTTCATTTTTTTCTTGAAGATACTCATCAAGCTTGAATTTATTGTCATCAAACCCTTGTTCGTTTAAGTGTAAAAACATTTTCTTCCAAACTTGGGCATCATACTTCTTTATACTTTCATTACCACCAGCATCAATATTGGAACCACTACTACTTACACTCAGACTGTGGCTACCAAAATTTCAATCACTTGAAATAAAAGAAAATTGCTCATAAAATTCATACAAATACTTCAATGCGTCATTCACCTTGTAATGCATATCTTTAATTTTCGAATCATCATCATAAATTTGTGCATACAAAAAACTCACATAATTCAACTTGGCTTTAGGATCTATCACAACCACAATCAACACAATCATATTCACTTTATCCAAGCTTCAATAATATTTATCAAATTTTTCTTTCATTTTTATATCCATAGCTTGAAGCTTAGGATCCGAAGCATCCGTCGTATTTTTCAAACATCTATACAAAAGAGCTATCCCTTCAAAATAATCATTTGAAATAACATATCAACTCCCAGATATCCAATTGATGGTATCATAGAAACTTTTAGAAATTCCAAAACAATAATAGTATTTTCCCAATCATCATCTTTAGAAATTTCATGGTTAAGCTCAAATGGAAAAGATAGATCGTCTTCTTCCATCATTTCAAAAGCTTTTCTAAATTTTATAGTAGTGTATGATATCAGGTAAGTAGAGTTCCATCTAGTGGGAATGTCAAGACTAACCGAACCCTTGTAAGTGATCTGTTCACTCTTAACGAAAGATTGAAATGCTTTGGCTCTCGTAGGAGAACTCCTCACATACTTAACCACATTTCAGATATGTGCAATAGAGTCACATACCATAGTCAAGCCATCTCTTGCAATCAAATTTAATATATGAGCCATACACCTCATATGTAAAACACTACCATCTAATATCAACAACATTTTTCTAGAAAGTTTTTTCCTCAAATAACTAATTGCAACATCATTTGAACTAGCATTATCCATGGTGATTGTAGAAACTCTTTTTTTTCGATTCCCCACTCCTAGATGCATTTCTCCACTATTTTCCCAATCTCCCTACTCTTGTGACTATGCATCACCATAAAATTGATGATTTTTTTATGCAACTTCCAATTTTCATCAATAAAATGTGCAATGAGACATAGGTAATTTAGGTTTTGAATGGAATTATATGTATCAGTCATGACTGCGATCCCAGAATTAATCTTTCCAAAATAAGTCTTCAAACAAATTTTTTCACAAAAATACAGCTTCATGCAATCTTTTACCGTTGTAAAACATGATAAATGTTTGAAGAGAGGTTGCAACTCACTAACGAATTAATAAAATTCAACACGCTCAACCAAGGAAAAATGTTGTTCATCAAGTATGATTAACCAAGCAAACATTTGCCTATAACGTTCTTGATTAAACAACCATTTCGATAAAATGCTACCAGTACTAGAATCTTCCTCCGTCTAGCTAGCCATGTCTACATTATGTGGTGCAAAGAATCTCTGCCTCTTATCTACATTACGAGGAAACTTCTTACAAGTGGTCAATTGTTTCCTCATTACAGAAGTATCGTTAGCAACACAGTACTTTAACACAGGCTCACAAACGAATGCATTTTACATGATATATTCTTCTATCCTTATCATTGATTTTCACATAATGATTACAACATTCAGATGTATATTTCTTATCACGTGGAGGAAGACGAGAACCAAGTACCTTGTTTGTGGCACTCATGGTAGGAGATGGCTCTTCTTCATTTTCATTGCTAGACAATTCCAATTCCATGATTAGAGTCATCTCCTTACATCCCTCTACCTCCATTGACGTGCTATCTTGATACATTAACTTCACACTTCAAGTTAAGTCTAGGCTTAGCAATCTATTAATCGAACCCTTAGGTGGTCCAAGCCGCTTCAAGGAGGTCGCAACACTCTCAAACATCAAAAAGACTCCTATATGGTAATGCCACCAAATTCACTTTGTTCCATTGCGCACTTCTATTCTAGAACCTTGATTTCCAAGTCTCCTTAATCTAGGCTATGCTGTACACACTGTTTGTGAGCCAGCTTCCACGCCGAGCAAGCACATCACTAGCTGAGCAAGAAATTCTCCACCTCTTCTATGGATTGGAAATGCTAATTATAATAGATCGCATAGATGTTATCAAATGATGTCTGTCACATAGCTAATCCCATCATTATAAAGAGTTGATCGCACTAATAGGATTCAAGAGGTGGCTCTCACTATGCAACATTTTGCCCTATAGCCAAGGTTCAAGAGGTGGCTCCTAGGGATCGCACTAGTAGGATTTATATTCTGTAATGTCAAGGTGCAAGCACCTAGTAAATCAATCTCAAATTATCATAATCAGTTAAACATAACCATTTTCAAATACAATAATTTTGCTGGGAGTGAATAACTTCTCTTGTGAGAGTGTGATTTACTCTCAAAACTAATATTACATAATTTACTTCCAAAGTAGCTCCATAATTTTATGCGACAGTAATTTCTTTTGAAATTAATAAATTTATTATTGGTTTAGGCAATAATTTCCCATATCATTGATGAATTTCAAGCAAAATTTCATCGTAGTTGTGAATGAAAAATAAAGATTCTAACTACCATCTTTCTCTTTCTGAAAATCCAATTTTGTTTCGCATGTTATTATGTCATTCGTAGGCTTTTTCGTTGGTATGGCGGGTAATATGCCATAAAAGCTCCACCTCTAGCAAAAGCTCTTTCCAAGAACACTCAGCTCTGTCGACTGCTTTCAAATTCACTCACGCACCCTGAGCCGAACTGAATTCCTTGTGATGATGTGGCATCCCAAATTTTCATGGCAATTTCTAGAGGCATTACAACCTATGGAAAAGTGAATGGTTGTGTCGTTGAAGTATGTTGTGGCCTCTAGACCAAAAAATTGTAATAGATTAAGGCCGAACACTTTAATGGAAAGATATCTTGTGTTCTTGGGTTATCAAAGTTGGTGCTATAGGATAATTTGATGATGAGAATTTTGTTCTTGGCTATGCACCTTATGGATTTGATTTTTATGGATTAATGTTGCAAGTTTTAGGCCATATTATTTTGTAATTAGGTATTTATTTAAGTGGAAAATAATAATGGATTATTAAAGGAGGGAGTGGGCTGATTTTTGGACCAAACCAGCCCACAATCCCCCACCCTTGGACCGGCGAAGGCCCGACCCAAGAGGCCCAATGGGCCGTCGACCAAGGCAGGCTCAAGCCCAGCCGGATGAAGCCACCTTCTTGCATGAAGAATGGCAAGTGGCGTGAGGGGTCTTCCAAGTGTCACATTTGCATGCAAAGCTAATGATGGTTAATCATTGAGGGGAAGAAATTAGTGAGGGGAAGGGGCGGATTAGGTGAGGAGCAACCGAGAGAGAGAGAGTGACCATCCAAGAGAGAGAGAGAGAGAGTGAAATCGAGAGAGGGAGAGCGAGCGTGCGAGAGAAGAAGGGGAAGAGGGAGGCCGTTCGCTGCTGTTCGTCGCCACCGTCGAGCCGCTGACTCCCGCCTTGGCCTGCCGTCTTTGCTTGCTGTGTTGTGCTCGAATTAGAGGCAAGTAAAGTCCATCAATCCACCCTTTGCTTGCTGTGATGTGTGTGTAGAAAATGGTAAATTTCGGGTGTGGATGAAGTGTGAAATCTCAAAGCTACAAGAGTTGTGTTTTAGCCTAGTGTTCTGTTTCTGGAAAAACAGTCCGACCTTTGATGATTTCGTGAGTTCCATGTGATGTTCTAGTGGGAATTTGACTTCGACTTCATGATGAAAGTTGTAAAAGACTTCTTGGAGAGTAACATATCAAAATTTCTGAAGAAATGAACAAGTAAAGACCGGTGAAACTATTTTTCTTTGAAGAAGTTAGATCTGGAAATCGTAATGCTAACCTAGTGTGATTCTGTGAATTTTATGAAATTTTCCGGTTGAAATTTGATCTCGTGTTCTGTATGAAAGTTGAATATGACATGTTAAGGAGTAACATACTAAAATTTTAGAGGAAATGGATGAGTTTAGGTTGGTGAAACGATTTTATCCGAAATGGTTAGATCTGGAATTTGATATCGAGGGTTATGGACGGTTATGGTTATTATATTTTTTAATCTATCACAAATCTGATTTTGAGTTCTTCATGAAATATTTACTTCTGTATTTTTTATATAACATATAAAAATTTCAGAATTTTTGGAGTTGATTTAGGAGTTTTACTGAATTTGTGAATGAAACTGTGTATGGCAATATTCCGAAATTATAAAGACTGTGATGTGTGGACTGTACTGAATTGTATGATGTTCTTTTGATATGGTGTTCTTCACGGAATATTTTTCTCTAGATCTTGTATATAACATGTCGAATTTTTAGAATTTATTAAGGTTGTTTACTAATTGTTCAAGAATTATGACCAAAGGAGTGCAATCTGTTTTCATCCGAAATTTTGTTGTATTTTCAAAATAAATGAAATTGCTCCATGTGATATAATGTCTTGAGTGGTTGATTATGCTGCCTATGTGGTGACATATGACATGTTATATGACATCAAAAGCTGGTTGAGACCTTTGATATTGTTTCATCAAATGCCATGTTGAAATAGAGATACATGTGTGAATATAAATTATGATAATGATGATACCATCGGAGGTGTGAGCCGACGATGCCCTGGGAGTATTGGGATACCCGGAGTGTGGGTGCCGGATGCCTGGAGTGTGTGTGTCGGATGCCCCGGGAGTGTTGGGATGCCTGGAGGTGTGTGCCGGAAGCCCTGGAGGTGTGTGCCAGGGGGATACCTCGTGATGCCAGTTGGGGTATGAGATGCCCGGAGTGTGTGTGCCGGATGCCCGGAGGTGTGTGTCGGAGGCTCCTCGCGATGCCAGGTTGGATGCGAGCGATAAATTGTGGGATGCAAACATTGGTCCTTGGGAAGAAAAATGATGTGATCTAATTGAAAGATAAAGATCGAGAATTGAATCATGCGCATGGATGTGTGCATATGGCATGGGATGAACCTCATGGGAATGCAAGCATGAAGTGCATGGTGGTATGTGCACGTTGCATGGTGATATATGTATGGCTGCTTGATGATACATGTATAAGTGCATGGTGGCATATGCACGTTGCATGGTGATATATGCATGGCTGCTTGATTATATAAGTACAAGTGCATGGTGATTTATGCATGTTGTATCGTGATATATGCATGGCTGTAAGGTGAGGTATGCTTGAATGCATGAATGATGTGTGTTTTATTCATGATACCTTGCTTGTTCTGTTTGATGCATTGTGTAGTTTGGTGGATCTTTACTGCTGAATAGTTGTACTCACCCCTTTGGAGATTAACATTTCAGATTAGAAAGATGCCTCTTTCACCAATCGTGCGTGGTACCTTTTATGGCATACCTACTGATGTTGATGTGGAGTGCACGGAGCATTCCTGTATTAGTGTACCTGGTTTGGTGTATGTCCGAGTCCGTGTCTTGGTGATGTATGACGTGGGTTTTGCTGATGGCCCCGTTATCCAAGAGTTTTTGTCTATTCACGTTCGACGCAATGGGGTGATGCTAGGGATGTTGCCACCGCCGCCGCCCGATGCACCGGGTTGGGTGTGATGGCACGTATGACTAGTGGGAGCTAACACTTTTTGGGATAGCCGACGCTTGTTGATGGAGGGGTGTACATGTCTAACGTAGGGTCGAGTTCTCTTTTGAGTTATAGCCAAGTATAGTTAAAAATCTTGGCCTTTTGCTGTACCGACCCGAGATGTCCATCGTGAAAATGTAAATAAAAGTGACTCGGCTTTATCTTTTCATTTGGTGCGTAGTTGGTGTGCATTGCATTATTGTTATTGGAGTAAGGGATGGTGAGACTCGTTTATGCTTCCGTTGATGAGTTGCACTAGGACCTTTACAAAAAAAGGGGGGGGGAGAAGAATTTTATAGATCAACCCCTTATGAACTATAGTTCCACTTTAATTAAAAAGTTATTAGACTAGTATGTAGTAGGATAAGTGATAAGTACTGTGGCGACCCTAGTGGATCGGGGAGCATGCCGAGGGGGTGCCACAGTCGGGTGGTATCAGAGCAATGGTTATAGGTGGAGTGATAAGGAGCCTCATTTGGAAATTGAGGAATATAATGGCAATGCACACCATAGGATATTAAATGGAAAAATTGGTTAACTTTGAATAACGAGTGATGGGTATTCACTCGTAGATCCCTAGTAGTTTATTATGAGTTGTCTTTAGGTGCCACTAACATGTTTATGTTACTTATATAGTAGTAGTTGCTTTTAAATGGAGACTATGAGTCTCAGATTATTCCTGAGGCAAATGCTTGGAAACTGCAGGAAAGTCATGGTGCGAGTTGGAAGTGCTCATCCATCGAGGGCTGAAGCCTCTATTGCAAGGGCTGAACCCCGAATGGAAGATATCCTGCAGGCATTGGCCAATATTGGAAATCTGATGGAAAGGCAAGCGCAGCAACAACCCGGAGTGGAACGTCGCCCTCAAGGACTGGTGGAGCAATTTCTGAAGCTGAAGCCACCTAAGTTTAGTGGAATGAGAAGTCCTGAGGAGGCGGAACATTGGATTGATGGGATAGAACAGATTTTTCGGTTGTTGGACTGCAATGATGCTGAGAAAATAGTTTTGGCAGAGTACCAGCTGGAGGGAAATGCAAAGTTTTGGTGGAGAGCTTCAAGGTATACGATCCTTCCATCAAGTATTGATGTGAATTGGGATGAGTTTGTTAGAGCTTTTAATAGGAAGCACTTCTCTGACTGTGCTAAGGATAAGAAGATCACTGAGTTTGTTCATTTGGAACAAGAGGAGCTGACAGTGGATCAGTATGAGGCAAAATTTTCTAAATTGTCTAGGTATGCTCCCAAATTGATTGAGGATCGTGAGGAAAAAGCTAAGAGATTTCTGAAAGGGTTAAGGACTGATATTAGGAAACAACTGGTGCCTTTGAATATAAGGGATTATCATGAGATTTATGAAAGGGCATAGTTAGTGGAGCAAGAGCTGGTGAGAGAGCGATCAGAGTCTAAGAGATAGTTGAGCTTTAGTGATATCAGAAGGGGTAAGAGACCCTATCCTGGTCAAGGTCAGACTTGGGATGCTAAGAAAAAGAGCAATTTTGGAAATTTTAGAAGAGTTAGGGATGGCTTGAATATAGGGAAAGCACCTTATCATCATGATATTTGTCGAAGGTGTGATGGGCAGCATGGCTCAAGACCTTGCAATGGACGGTTGAGATGTTATGGTTATGGACGAGTAGGTCACCTTAAGAAAGACTGCCCACAAGAGAGGTCGCAAATGAGTGTTGGCTCGGTGCGACAGGCACAACAGAGTGCTGTTAGACCAAACCTACCAAGGAATCCTCAGAGGCCACCAGCACAAGGAAGGGTGTATGCGGTCACCCAAGAGGAAGCGGAAGCTTCCAAAAATGTTATATCAAGTACGATTTTCATAAATGGCAAGAAGGCATATGCATTGTTTGACACGGGTGCTACGCATTCATTTATATCGAAAGATATAGGCAATTGAGTGAAATAGAAGTTATGCCTCTTGAGACGCCTCTTTGTGTTTCCACGCCTTTAAAGAATATGGTATTATCTACGATGATGTGTGCAAAATGTAAGATAACAATAGGAGGAAGGGATATGGAAATAGACCTAGTCGTAATGGCTATGTATGATTTTGATATTATCATAGGAATGGATTGGCTCCATAAGTATCGGGCCAAAATGGATTGTTATAGGAAAGTGATCCAATTTGTTTTACCTGACCAATCTAGTTGTGAATTTTTTGGAGGTCAGACCAACCTATCTATAACACTTATTTAAGCAATAGAGGCCCGTGCATTACTTGACGAAGGATGTCAAGGGTACCTAGCAGTGGCTAAGGATTTTACTAGGGAAGAACCTAAGCTTGATGAAATTCGAGTAGTCAGTGAATTTCCAGATGTATTTCTTGAGGAGTTGCCTGGTTTACCACCGGAACGAGAAATTGAGTTTGAAATTGAACTAATGCCTAGAACAGGACCGATATCGAAAGCCCCGTATAGAATGGCCTTAGTAGAGTTGAAGGAGTTGACGGTGCAACTACAAGAGTTGCTTGATAAAGGATTCATTAGGCCAAGTGCTTCTCCTTGGGGTGCACCAGTCTTGTTTGTGAAAAAGAAGGATGGGTCGATGCGTTTATGTATTGATTATAGGCAGTTGAATCGAGTGACTATTAAGAATAAATATCCCTTGCCTAGAATTGATGATCTATTCGACCAACTACAAGGAAGTTCGGTCTTTTCTAAGATTGACCTGAGATCGGGATACCATCAGCTAAGGATTAAGAAAGAAGACATTCCTAAGACTGCATTTAGGACTCGCTATGGACATTACGAGTTCCTAGTCATGCCTTTTGGATTGACTAATGCACCGGCCGCATTCATGGATCTGATGAATAGGGTATTTAAGCCTTATTTGGATTAGTTTGTGATTGTCTTCATTGATGATATCTTGGTATATTCTAAAGAACTTGAAGAGCACGAGCAACACTTGAAGATAGTTTTGCAAACTCTGAGAGATCATAAGTTGTATGCCAAATTCAGCAAGTGTGAATTTTGGCTGGACCGGATAATATTTTTGGGACACGTGGTGTCAGGAGGAGGAATTGCAGTGGACCCGGCGAAAGTTGAGATGGTAATAAATTGGCCGAGACTGACAACACCCACTGAAATACGGAGTTTCTTAGGACTGGCTGGTTATTATAGAAGATTTATTGAAGGGTTTTCGTGATTGGAAGGCCCCTTAACAAAATTAACGCGGAAGAATGTAAAGTTTGAATGGAGTGGAGAATGTGAAAGGAGCTTTCAGGAACTTAAAAGAAAATTGGCCACGGCTCCAATCCTGACTATACCATCTAGGTCTGATGGTTTTACAGTGTATAGTGATGCATCTCACAAAGGACTGGGATGTATTTTGATGCAGCATGGCAAGGTCATAGCCTATGCATCGAGGCAATTGAAACCTCATGAACTGAATTACCCAACGTATGATTTGGAATTAGCAGCTATAGTGTTTGCTTTGAAATGGAGACATTATTTGTATGGAGAGAAGTTGAAATCTATATAGATCATAAGAGCCTAAAATATCTATTTTCACAAAAGGAATTGAACATGAGACAAAGGAGGTGGATGGAATTGTTGAAGGATTATGATTGTGAAATACGGTACCATCTAGGGAAGGCGAATAAGGTAGCGGATGCCCTTAGTCATAAGTCAGCTATGGAGATGGCCAGTTTAAGAATGGCAGAATGGAACCTATTAAAGTTTGTAGCAGACTTAGAGTTTGAATTGAAAGTGGATCGCCTTACTGGTATGCTTACTGCATTAAGGATTGAGCCTGAAATTATACAGAAAGTTAAGAACTTGCAAGAGTCCGACCCGGAAATTATGAAAGTGAAAAATGCAGTATCTTTAGGAAAAAGACCAAAATTTCAAGTCTTTGAAGATGGAGTGGTAAGATGCCAAGGATGACTTTGTGTTCCCGACAATGAAGAAGTGAAGAGGGAAATTCTGTCGGAGGCACATAGGAGTAATTATAGTATTCATCCGGGTAGTACAAAGATGTATAGGAATTTGCGTCAGCAATTTTGGTGGAATGGCATGAAAGTAGATACGGCTAAACACGTTTCTCAATGTTTAACGTGCCAACAAGTGAAGGCGGAACATCGCAAACCTGCAGGACTATTGAGACCGTTAGACATACCAGAATGGAAATGGGAGCATGTAACGATGGACTTTGTGTAAGGACTACCAAGGACATCAAATGGTCACGATTCGATTTGGGTGATAGTGGGTCGCTTGACTAAATCTGCCTATTTCCTAGTTGTCCACATAAACTATTCAATGAATAAACTTGCTGAGATGTATGTAAGCCAGGTAATACGCTTATGTGGTATTCTTATAACGATCACCTCTAATCGAGACTCTAGGTTTACTTCAAATTTTTAGCGAAGTCTCCAAAATGCCTTAGGGACAAAGCTTCAATTTAGTATTGCTTTTCATCCTCAAACAGATGGACAAACAAAAAAGAGTGATCTAGACTCTAGAAGATATGCTAAGAGCCTATGTTATTGACTTTAGAGGAAATTGGAATGAAAATTTTCACTTGATAGAGTTCGCCTATAACAATAGTTTTCAGAAAAGTATAGGCATGGCTATGTATGAAGCATTATATGGAAGAAGGTGCAAAACCCTTGTCTGTTGGAATGAAGTAGGTGAAAGAAAACTAACAGGACCCGAGCTAGTGCAAGTTACTACAGAAGCGGTCGAGATAATCAGGAAAAGACTTAAGACATCCCAAAACCGACAAAGAGACTATGCGGATAGGCGTAGAAGGCCTTTGGAGTTTAGTGTGGGAGATTATGTATTTCTTAAAGTATCTCCAATGAAAGGAATATCACGATTTGGAATGAAAGGAAAGTTAGGACCCAGATTTGTTGGACCCTTTGAGATACTTGAAAGAATAGGAGACGCAGCTTATCGTTTGGTGCTGCCTCCTAAATTGGGAAATTTACATGATGTGTTTCATGTGTCGATGCTGAGAAAGTACCAGCCGGATCCTGGTCACATACTCAATCATGAAGCCATCAAAGTGGATGAGAAAGTGAGATACATCGAAGAGCCTGTCCAAGTGCTGGATCGAAAGGAGCAAATTCTTAGGACCAAGAAAATCCCGTTGGTAAAGATATTATGGTGACATCACGGTGTGGAGGAAGCCACATGGGAGAGTGAAGAATCGATGAAAGAAAAGTACCCCTACTTGTTTCAAGAGGCATAAGTGATGTCTAATTTCGAGGACGAAATTCTCTAAGGAAAGGAGAATTGTGGCATCCCAAAATTTCATGGCAATTTCTAGAGGCATTACAACCTATGGAAAAGTGAATGGTTGTGTCGTTGAAGTATGTTGTGGCCTCTAGACCGAAGAATTGTAATAGATTAAGGCCGAACACTTTAATGGAAAGGTATCTTATGTTCTTGGGTTATCAAAGTTGGTGCTATAGGATAATTTGATAATGAGAATTTTGTTCTTGGCTATGCACCTTATGGATTTGATTTTTATGGATTAATGTTGCAAGTTTTTGGCCATATTATTTTGTAATTAGGTATTTATTTAAGTGGAAAATAATAGTGGATTATAAAAGGAGGGAGTGGGCTGATTTTTTTGGACCAAACCAGCCCCACAATCCCCACCCTTCAAGCTCGGTGAAGGCCCGGCCCAAGAGGCCCAATGGCCCATCGACCAAGGCTGCTCAAGGTGGCGGATGAAGCCACCTTCTTGCATGAAGAATGGCAAGTGGCGTGAGGGGTCTTCCAAGTGTCACATTTGCATGCAAAGCTAATGATGGTTAATCATTGAGGGGGAAAGAAATTAGTGAGGGGAAGGGGGATTAGGGGGGGGCGAGGAGCAACCGAGAAAGAGAGAGAGTGAGTCCAGAGAGAGAAGAGAATGAAACCGAGAGAGGGAGAGCGAGCATGCGAGAGAAGAAGGGGAAGAGGGAGGCCGTTCGCTGCCGTTCGTTGCCGCCATCGAGCCGCCAAGTCCCGCCTTGCCCCGCCGTCTTTGCTTGTTGTGTTGTGCTCGGATTAGAGGCAAGTAGAGTCCATCAATCTACCCTTTGCTTGCTGTGATGTGTGTGTAGAAAATGGTAAATTTCGGATGTGGATGAAGTGTGAAATCTCGAAGCTACAAGAGTTGTGATCTAGCCTAGTGTTCTGTTTCTGAAAAAACAGTCCGACCTTTGATGATTTCGTGAGTTGCATGCGATGTTCTAGTGGGGATTTGGCTTCGACTTCTTTAAAGGACTTCTTTAGGTATAACATATCAAAATTTCAGAAGAAATGAACAAGTATAGACCGGTGAAACTATTTTTCTTTGAAGAAGTTAGATCTGGAAATCGTAATGCTGACCTAGTGTGATTCTGTGAATTTTATGAATTTTTCCGGTTGAAATTTGATCTCGTGTTCTGAATGAAAGTTTAAGATGACATGTTAAGGAGTAACATAATAAAATTTTAGAGGAAATGGATGAGTTTAGGTTGGTGAAACGATTTTATCCAAAATGGTTAGATCTGGAATTTGATGTCGAGGGTTATGGACGGTTATGGTTATTATAGTTTTTAATCTATCACAAATATGATTTTGAGTTCTTCATGAAATATTTACTTCTGGATTTTTTTCTATAACATATAAAAATTTCAGAATTTTTGGAGTTGATTTAGGATTTTTACTGAATTTGTGAATGAAACTGTGTATGGCAATATTCCGAGATTATAAAGACTGTGATGTGTGGACTGTACCGAATTGTATGATGTTCTTTTGATATGGTGTTATTCATGGAATATTTTCCTCTAGATCTTGTATATAACATGTCAAATTTTTAGAATTTATTAAGGCTGTTTACTAATTTTTCAAGAATTATGACCAAAGGAGTGCAATCTGTTTTTATCCGAAATTTTGCTGTATTTTCAAAAATAAATGAAATTGCTCCATGTGATATAATGTCTTGAGTGGTTGATTATGCTGCATATGTGGTGACATATGGCATGTTATATGACATCAAAAGCTGGTTGAGACCTTTGATATTGTTGCATCAAATGCCATGTTGAAATAGAGATACATGTGTGAATATAAATTATGATAATGATGATACCGTCGGAGGTGTGAGCCGACGATGCCCCGGGAGTGTTGGGATGCCCGGAGTGTGGGTGCCGGATGCCCGGAGTGTGTGTGCCGGATGCCCCGGGAGTGTTGGGATGCCCGGAGGTGTGTGCCGGAAGCCCTGGAGGTGTGTGCTAGGGGGATACCTCGTGATGCCAGTTGGGGTACGGGATGCCCGGAGTGTGTGTTCCAAAGGCCCTCGTGATGCCAAGTTGGGGGCGAGCGATAAATTGTGGGATGCAAACCCTGGGAAGAAAAATGATGTGATCTAATTGAAAGATAAAGATCGAGAATTGAATCATGCGCATGGATGTGTGCATATGGCATGGGATGAACCTCATGGGAATGCAAGCATGGAGTGCATGGTGGTATATGCACGTTGCATGGTGATATATGCTTGGCTGCTTGATGATACATGTATAAGTGTATGGTGGCATATGCACGTTGCATGGTGATATATGCATGGCTGCTTGATGATATAAGTACAAGTGCATGGTGATTTTATGCATGTTGTATGGTGATATATGCATGGCTGTAAGGTGAGGTATGCTTGAATGCATGAATGATATGTGTTTTATTCATGATACCTTGATTGTTCCATTTGATGCATTGTGTAGTTTGGTGGATCTTTACTGCTGAGTGGTTGTACTCACCCCTTTTGGGGATTAACATTTCAGATTAGAAAGATGCCCCTTTCACCAGTCGCGTGTGGTACCTTCTATGTCATACCTACTGATGTTGAGGTGGAGTGCACGGAGCATTCCTGTGTTAATGTACATGGTCCGGTGTATGTCCGAGTCCGTGTCTTGGTGATGTACGATGTGGGCTTTGCTAATGGCCCTGTTATCCAAGAGTTTTTGTCTGTTCATGTCTAGCGTGGTGGAGTGATGCTAGGGATGCTGCCGCGGCCACCACCGCCGCCGCCCGATGCACCGGGTTGGGTGTGATGGCTCGTATGATTGGTCGGAGCTAACACTTTTTGGGATAGCCGACACTTATTGATGGAGGGTTGTACATGTCTGACGTAGGGTCGAGTTCTCTTTTGAGTTATAGTCAAGTATAGTTAAAAATCTTAGCCTTTTGTTGTACCAACTCGAGATGTCCATTGTGAAAATGTAAATAAAAAGTGACTCAGCTTTATCTTTTCATTTGGTACGTAGTTGGTGTGCATTGCATTATTGTTATTGGAGTGAGGGATGGTGAGACTCGTTTATGCTTCCGTTGATGAGCTGCATTGGGACTTTTAAAAAAAAAAGGGGAGGAGAAGAATTTTATTGATCAACCCCTATGAACTATAGTTCCACTTTAATTAAAAAGTTATTA